>NW_021963477.1:0-92751 GCF_901765095.1 Microcaecilia unicolor | reverse complement strand
ACATTTTCGCAGATATGCAAAATACTGAATAGTGATTGTGTGAATAACCAAAATGCACTGTATTTTATTGAAAGATGATCTAGTATTGGGATTTGTAATATAACTTTATCATGGTTTAGATCTTTTCTGGGAGACTGATGTCAGCATGTTTCAGTAGACTCTGAGCTTTCTAAACCCAAGCCTTTGTCATATGGAGTTCTCCAGGGTGCTCTTTTATCACTCTTGCTGTTCATCTTTATGTGATTGATATTGCTTTGAGCAATGGTATTCATATCCACACCTTTACCAATTATTTTCAGTTATATGTTCCCTTAGGTTCTGCTCATAGGGCCCAATTAGAGAAGTTACTAACATGTCTGACTGCAATTAAAAATTGGATAGTTTTGAATAAACTTCATTGAATTCCTCTAAAACAGAATTGTTATGAGTTCATAGATATAGTTGTCCTTATCCTCAACTTTGATGTGGGATGGATCTACTATAGTTACAAAAGATCAAGTGCTTAGTTAGTAGTTGATGTGGGGTTGTCTTTTAAATGTTTTTCACATATAGTCAGCTCCTCATTCACTATCTTTGCCAACTTTGTAGGATTTGTTCCTACTTTTCTATGGCTGACTTTGCTGAATGAAATTATGTGATTTCTCACATTGATTATTGCAATGCATTGTTTGTCAGTCCACCAGCAAAATGTTTTAAAAGACTTCAACGTGTGCAAAATGCAGCAGCTCGACTTTTAATGAATTCTGAAATGTATCACCTATCCTTTCTCTTTGCCTTGGCTCTCTGTTGAGAAGCATTGTTCTTTTAAATTGTTGGTTTTAGCATTTAGGGTTTTTCATGGTACTGTTACTTCTGATACTCGTTCCCAGATCGTGAGCCCTTGGGCCCAGGCCGTGGACAGAAGGGGGAGACTAGGAATGGCCTGGGGTGGACCGAACCACAACTAGGAAAAATAATAAAACCACAGGGTACTCACCCAGAACACCAGGCTTGTGAGGAGAGGTGCCAACTCCTCGAAGGTAGAAAACCTCAGGGCACGTACGGTCTGCACCAGCAGGCTAGGCTGCCCCCAACTACCAGACGCGGAGTCACAGGAACCGGCTGGCACAACAGGACTCCACGAGGTAAAGCAGGGACAAGGATACGGGAACAGCTTCTCGAGACTTCACCTGCACTTAGCCACGGTTCCCCAGGAGTTGGGCCCCTGGGTTCGGGCGGCCAGCAGGACTTCAGGCCCACAGAAGGTAGCAGTTATAACAGGTGAAGCTGAACCAGACAGATCAGGCAGGAACCAGCACTACAGAGAACCAAGCGAAAGAGGTACTGGCAAGAGCAAAGACTAAAGGTCCCACTAACCTACACAGCTAGACACAGACAGCAAGGGGTTAACAGAGCACACCAACCTCAGAAAAAGAGGAGGAACTACAACAGACAGAACTAAAACAAATACAATGACACAACACAGACTGCACGCACTGCTCCAAGCCCAGCTGCAGGAAAGGCAAATTAACCCCAAGCTGAGAAAAGCAAATACAAAATGGAACACAGAAGAAGGTGCTGACAGACCTGCCCCAAAGAACACAAAAAGAGAAGGAAACATCAGCTACAAGCCAGCTAACCAATAGCAACTAAGTCCCACCCAGCTACTCTAGCAGAGAGATACCAGCCCCTCCCTAGCCTAGCAGAGTGGGTTCCAGTCTCTCCTAAGCCTGTTAGCAGAAACATAGCAGAAACCTAACAGGTACCTAAATATTTTTTTGAAGAAACAGGTAACTTATGTTTTTAATCGTCCCTTGCGATCTTAGACTGAGAGACGTTTTTCCCTTCCTTATGCTAGATCTTTTTGGTGTGAATGTGCCCGTTCTCGTGCATATTCTTGCTCATTAAAAAAAAAATGGAATCAAATTCCTTTATCTTGTAGGCTGATTGATGATATAATGGTATTTTGAATAAGGATTAAGGGCCCTGTTTACTAAGCCATGCTGTAGGCACACTAAGGGGCCCTTTTGCTAAGGCAGAAAGGTGCCTACGTGCACCCGTGTGTCAATTCGGAGTTACCGCCCAGCTACTGTGCGGCCTGTGTGGTAATTTCATTTTTTACACGCGCCAAAAAATATATTTTATTTTCTGGTGCGCGGTGAAAATTGGACGGTAAATCCAATTTTACGTGCGTCGGTGATTACTGCACAGTTAATGTGAGAGACCTTACCACTAAGTCAATGGCTGGCAGTAAGGTCTCAGACTCAAAATGGACATGTACCAATTTTTATTTGGCAAAAATAAAGGCATTTTTTGCAGGCGTGCTGAAAAATGGATCTACGCGCACCCGAAACCCACTTCTATACTACAGCCCATTTTTCAGGGCACCTTAGTAAAAGGACCCCTAACATTTTTAGTGCATGCTAAAAATTAGCACGTACCAACACTAGAAACACCCATAGGAATATAAGGGTGTCTCTAGCATTAGCACGTGCTAATTTTTAGCACATGCTAAAAATGTTAGTGCACCTTTGTAAAAAGGGCCCTAAAATGTTCTTTTTTAAATTTTGTTTGAAGAAGATTCTTGTTAGTTTAGATATTTTTATTATGATTTATTTTATTTTATTAATTTATACTCTGCCTAAAATACTAGGTGAATTACATTACAGCATCCATAAACAGTTTGCAAACATACACATCAAAAAATATACATCAAAATCGACAAAAAGAGCATACCAAAAAAACTGACATCACTGTACCTGCACAGTACTTCACAGCAGAAGGTATGCCAACAAAAACAACTCTTCAGCAGTTTCTTAAGCTGAACTAAATTATTAGATAAATTATTTAACTCCTAACCCTTATTCACTTGTTCAGAACCCTTATTTTATCATCCTCACTTTAATATTCCAGTATCTCTTGTTTGTCCTGTTCGTCTGTCCTAATTAGATTGTAAGCTCTGTCGAGCAGGGACTGTCTCTTCATGTTCAAGTGTACAGCGCTGCGTACCTCTAGTAGCGCTACAGAAATGATAAGTAGTAGTAGTAAGTAGTAGATAAATGTAGATATCTGGGCAATGGCAAGTTTCCAAGTTTATTAAAACTTAATATATTGTTCAAAATACCTACACAGTTTACAATAATAAAACCAAAACAAATAAAATATGAAAAGAACACCAATCAATGATAGGAAAGAGAAGCTACATAAGCAAATAAAGGCTCACAACACAAATAAAATCATAGACATGCACACATATAGAGCAGATCCAGGGTCCCTAGCAGACAATCCTAGAGACAGCAAACTGGGGAGATGAGCCAAATTCTGCTAAAAAAAAAAAAAAAAAAAAGCCTTATTTGTCCTTTAAAAGTAGGTAAGGACTCCTCCTGCCTGATATTTATAGGCAAGGTATTCCAAAGCCTGGGTCCTAAGACAACAATCTCTCCCTAAGAGCTTGATGAGCTATCTCTCACACAGGAGGAACCATTACAAAATTTGAAGAAGACAACCTAAGAGTCCAGGCAGGAACAAAATGAACTAAAACATTCAAAAGGTATTGTGTTAAAACCTTATATACCAAGAGAAAAAATTTAAAAGTTATTCAAGAGCTAATCAGGAGCCAACAATCCTCATGGAGTAGGATGGTCATGTAATCGAATCTCTGAGAGCCAGTCATAATAGAAAAAAACAGCTGCTTTTTTGTCAGCATAATTTAATTTCATTCAGTTCACATGCTTGATATATCACATGGGGCCTAACAAAGGCTTCAATGCGATTTACAAAAAAAGAACTGAAAGAAGAAGAAATAAGGGAAAAAGGGAATGAAGTGATGAGGGGGAAAGAGGGGAGACAGAGAAGAGAAAAGCAGAAAGTTGAAAAAGGAGGGCAGATGGGAAAAGTTATGATGAAAGGGCAAATGCAATTTAGAAAAGGTGCATTTTTAATGCTACTTTGAAAGATGCAATGGTGGGAGCTCATTCCAGAGTTTAGGGCCTAAATAGCAAAAGGCAGAATCTTGAGTACTAGTGAGACGAATAAGAGAAGGTGGTACTAATGAGAGAAGATTATTATTGGCCGATCTAAGTCAAGATAGAGTAAGGAATAAGAACCCTGTTAAGATAAAGAGGGGCAGAAGGGGACCTAGATTTATAAATCAACAGTAGAATCTTGAATTTTATATGGAATGAAATAGGACGCTAGTGTTCAGATATCAGAAGAGGAATGACAAAACATTGTGCATTGTGAAGTAGATTAACTGCTGTTGATTGAATGAATTATAAACGCTTTATACTCTGTAAAGGTAGATTCGCAAAAAGAGAGTTACAATAGTCTAAACGTGATATAACCAGCTGCATAACTTCCAAACATTTCGAGTCCACAGATTGCAGTGTGCATGCTGGTTGATATATCTTCAAAACCTGTAGAAGATACTATGGTGCTGTCTCATAAATTGATTGGTGAATAAATATCAATATTTTAAATGTACATAAGTACATAAATAATGCCACACTGGGAAAAAATCAAGGGTCCATCGAGCCCAGCATCCTGTCCACGACAGCGGCCAATCCAGGCCAAGGGCACCTGGCAAGCTTCACAAACGTACAAACATTCTATACATGTTATTCCTAGAATTATGGAATTTTCCCAAGTCTATTTAGTAGCGGTTTATGGACTTGTCCTTTAGGAAACCGTCTAACCCCTTTTTAAACTCTGCTGAGCTAACCGCCTTCACCACATTCTCCGGCAACGAATTCGAGTTTAATTACGCGTTGGGTGAAGAAACATTTTCTCTGATTTGTTTTAAATGTACTACACTGTAGTTTCATCGCATGCCCCCTAGTCCTAGTATTTTTGGAAAGCGTGAACAGATGCTTCACATCCACCTGTTCCACTCCACTCATTATTTTATATACCTCTATCATGTCTCCCCTCACCCGTCTCTTCTCCAAGCTGAAAAGCCGTAGCCTCCTTAGTCTTTCTTCATAAGGGAAGTCGTCCCATCCCCGCTATCATTTTAGTCACCCTTCGTTGCACCTTTTCCAATTCCACTACATCTTTCTTGAGATGCGGTGACCAGAATTGAACACAATACTCACAATAGTAATCCTACTAGTCACCGGCAAGCAATGTAATTGCTTCAATATGAGTCACATTCACATACCTAGATGCCAAAGTAATCAAACGTGCATGTCTGTATAGATTTACGTTTTGTTTTAATTATGTTTTTATGTTACAACTGTATTTATGTATGTAATTTTGTAAACCATTCTGGGCGTTATTGGGAGAGTGGGCTAAATACTTGAATGAATAAATAAAAATAAATAAATAAAGTGTGTGTGTGTGTTGGGGGGGGGGGGGGGGTTGTAGTCACTACTAGAGACAGGTAATCATTAAGGGGCCCTTTTACTAAGATGCATCCAAAACATGCAGCAGAAAATAATTTATATTTTATACCACGTGGCGCTAACTGGGCAGTAATCATGATTACCACACAGTTAATGCGCGAGACCTTACCACTAAGTCAATGGGTGGCAGGGTAAGGTCTGAGGCCCAAAATGGCCGTGCGCCGATTTTAATTTTGCCGCATGTCCATTTTTGGCAAAAAAAGGGCCTTTTTTTGCAGGCGTGCTGAAAAATGGACCTGCACGCATCCAATATATGCGTCTACACCAGCGCAGGCCATTCTTCAGCACACCTTAGTAAAAAGGCCCTTCAGATAGCAATTAGTCTGGACACGTTTGGCTGAGGGTATGAGAGTACCAAAACCTTTGGCCTTAGGTTCTAACTAGGCTGCTGACAAAAGGAATAATGCCAAAGTGGAAATATATATTATTCATTACATATAAAAATAGAAATGTGGGAAAGCAATATACAAAAATATACTGATTATTGCACCTACATTTTCTATATATCTATATATAATGCGATTAGACAACTATAATATATCCCAAGAAGAAAATAGCAACTTAGCAGCTAAATTAGGCTAGACCATAAGAGGAAAATTCATGTTCTCTCACCCTTACGGTCCGTAGCCTGGGGGTGATGAATTGGCACCTCTTCAAAGCTCTTAGCAGAATTCTCCTGCGAGCCCCTCCTGATCAGGTTTCATCAGATGTCCGTGCTCTGCACAGTTGGTTACTCAGTCCAGTAGAAGCCACAAAGCTGCTTTTGAACTTGCAACAAAGAATTATAGTTCTCAGGTGTTTAAGCAATTCAGTCTCCCTCCTTCTAGAAAGATGCATACACCAAGAAATCTTCTTTTCTCCTCTGTTCCTTCTGTCTTTTGTCCCGGGATGGACCTGCCCTCCGGGTCCCAGATGACAAACCGTCTGTCCATCTGCCCAGCAGTTACATACAGTCATCATGATGAGGCCTTGGGCTTTAGTAGTAGACTCGCTAACAAGGTAAACAACCAGCATTACTTCATTCATATCTTGCAGTGCAAATGTCTCCTACAGTTTCACACAAGACACTGGAGACACTGTCTCAGACATTGTCTGAAGTTCTCTCCTACACAGCTTCCCAGGAGATAACTGGCGGGCCAAAGCAAGTAACTTCATGTCCTTGAAACATGCCAGCCAGCACAATACTGCCAGGAAGAACTGCAGAAACCATGTTGGTTTTCTTGCAGAAAAGATGGATCGTGTTGTAACCAGGCCTCCGGCTGCAGAATCCATACTGGTTCAGAAAAGATGGTTTGGGCCTAACCAAGCCTTAGACAGCAAAGGTGAGATACAGGGGAAACACCCCTAAATGGGGTGTAGGATGGGATTGGGACCAACCAGATTGTTATGTGGGTTCCAGCTGAATATTGGCCCAGATCATCATAAGCTCTGGCAGCAGCACAGAACGGATTAGCATCAGATATTCAATGCTAGTGCCCAGACATAGCCTGGCATTGAATATCCAGGGCTAATTCTGTCCCCCCTGGCAGTCAGAATTTATAAAAATGCTGACCAACAATGTCTGAATATTGACCAGATATTGTTTACATCTTCAAATAAATCTAATACACCGGTAGGGCTAGCTGTTCCTTTGTCGATTCATTCCCGTTTATCCTTGTCTATCTATTTATTTATTTATTGGGATTTACTAACCGCCTTTATGAAGAGATTCACCCAAGGTGGTGTACAGCAGGTACAGTTTAACATAAAACTTACACTTTTTTTTAACAGTATAACAATAGTAAAACAAACAAGTACATAAGTATTGCCATACTGGGACAGACCATCAAGCCCAGTATCCTGTTTCCAACAGTGGCCAATCCAGGTCACAAATACCTGGCAAGATCCCCCCAAAATACAAAACATTCCACGTTAGGCATCGGTGACGCCTAACGTGGAACCTTGCATTACGTAGCTATAATTCCGGTTCCTCTTTCCCACATGCATCACTTTGCATTTGCTCACATTAAATGTCATCTGCCATTTAGATGCCCAGTCTCATAAGGTCCTCTTGTAATTTTTCACAATCCTTTTGCGATTTAACAACTTTGAATAACTTTGTGTCATCAGCAAATTTAATTACCTCACCAGTTACTCCCATCTCTAGGTCATTTATAAATATGTTAAAAAGCAGCGGTCCCAGCACAGACCCCTGGGGAACCCCACTAAATACCCATCTCCATTGAGAATACTGACCATTTAACCCTAATCTATGTTTTCTTTTAACCAGTTTTTAATCCACAATTGGACACTACCTCCTATCCCATGACTCTCCAATTTCCTCTGGAGTCTTTCATGAGGTACTTTGTCAAACGCCTTTTGAAAATCCAGTTACACAATATCAACTGGCTCACCTTTATCCATATGTTCGTTCACCCCTTCAAAGAAATGTAATAGATTGGTGAGGCACGATTTCCCTTCACTAAATCCATGTTGGCTTTGTCTCATTAATCCATGCTTTTGAATATGATCTGTAATTTTGTTCTTTATAATAGTCTCTACCATTTTGCCCATTACTGATGTCAGGCTCACCAGTCTATAATGTCCCGACTCCTCTGGAACCTTTTTTAAAAATCAGCGTTACATTGGCCACCCTCCATGATCCTACCACAGTCTCCCCCTGATTTTACAAGAATAAACATAAATATAATAAATAAGGTAAACTTGAAAAACAGTAAATTGAAACTTAATAATAGAACTACCATGAAACAGGAGAAAAAAAATATACAGTTTTGCCTAGTTCACTGGTTCATAGCTTCTTTGGATCACCCCTGGAACCCCCCTTAAAAATTGATTATTCCTGGATTAAGCTCAATGTGACTTTCATTGTATTATCTTTGTTCTTAATATTAATTTGTTATTGTATATAGGTTTTTAAGTAGCATATGAATACTCCTTTCAGCTAAAAAGAATTGGGCCCTTTTTAGGTAAAGGTTGTCGTTCTGCTGTAACAGTTCCTTTAATAAACCTAAAAAGAGTTAAGCAATTTTTAGAAAATATGGGCCAAAAATTCAGCAGGAGCAATCCAGGTAGGAGAGTCTCCTACTCAGAGAAGTCTCACTCACCAAGCCATATAACCAGTTTTTTTTTAGCAGCACTTATCCTAAAAATTTGGTCTGACCAGATTGGTGCTATCCAGTAGGCTGGAGCTAAGGCAGCACCGAACATTGGTGGTAGCCAGATAGCTTCAGATGGCCACCAAATATCTGGATGTTCGGCATCAGTACTCACCAGGGCTGGCTCAACCTATGGAGAAAGTGAGGCACTTGCCTGGGATGCCAGTGATAAATGGCGCCAAAATCCCAGTCTGATCTTCCTTCAAGCTCCTAGAAGGGTATATGCCAGAATGAGATTGTGGAGCCCTTTATCACCAGCGCCTTGAGCCAGTGCTTCACTTGGTCCAGCAGGAGGAGGGACTTGATATAGAGGGGAAGATACTGGACCATATACCATATGCAAGGGGGGGGGGAGTGGAGGGAGGGATACAAGATTACAAGAGTGTGTGTGGGGGGGGGGGGGGGGGGGGGGGGAACCAAAGCCAAAGTTGCTCACGGTGCCATAATTCCTTGAGTCATCCCTAGCACTGAATATTCAAGAATAGAAAAAAACATGGCAGCCAGCAATTTAAAAAACACCACTGACTGCTGCAGGTTTAATTTAACCCGCCATGTAAAATCAGGGGGAGACAGTGGTAGGATCATGGCAATTGAATTCCTTATCTGTAAACATCAGGGTATCTTTTGTAATGGGGGAACCAAGACACAGTACAAATAAAAGCTGACAGTACAAGCCCTTCACTCTTGGAGTTATGTTGGGTAGGAAAAATAAACCTTTTCAAGACTTTACAATTTTGTGAATGCTAGGGTCTCTTTGGCACTCATGAGCATCAGTCATTTATAAATGCAATGTCTAGTTGGTGTGGCTGCCCAATGATAAAAACAATATTTTTGGAACAGATTTTTCAGAACCTGCATATACTAAGCAAAGAAAATCATCTGACAAACAGTTTGATGGTAAGGCAGAATGAATCTATCTTTACATGCTCCTAGGCACTATTCTTTTTCTGACTATTCAGACACCTCTTCTACTCCTTTGGTTCTTGTTGCTTCTTCAGATGTTCTTTCTCAGTACAAGTTCGCTGAATCCCCTCTAACTCTTTGATTCATGGAACCTCTCAGGGATCTGGGGGAGATACAAATCTCTACTCCAATTCATTTGGAAGGGGCTTCTTCCATTTCTCCATAAAGCATCCTAGGACCCACTTCTCATAATCCAAACACTCTACAAGAAGGACAAAATGATCTGAAAGATTAAGCTCCACTTCAGAACAAGGTTCTATAGGTGCATTCACATCACCAGTACATTAACATGAACATACCCACAAATATCCACAACTTCTAGGAGCTAAAAGCAGCATCAAAAAGGTGAGATTTTAGCTTAGATTTGAAGACGGCCAGCAATGGAATAACAAGCCAGTTAGCAACAATAATTGGGCCCAATCAATTATCGGTGCTAATTGGCATTAAATATACATGCATATATTTACACACTGGGAGGCATGGCCATGGGAGGGTAATGGGCACATTGGGGCATTCCTTCAATTTACGTGTACTGTTATAGAATAAGGGGGATCTGCAAGAGGATTTACACTAGGGATTAGTTGGTGAAATTCCAGGCATCTAAAGTTAGGAGTGGATCCTGGTGCTAAGTGCTATCCTATAAACAATGCTTAACTTTAAGCACTGTTTATAGAATAGTGCTTAATGCGTTTTTTTCTTGGTGTCGATTTTTCTGTGCCATTTATAGAATTCGGTCCATAATGGGCCAAATTTTATATATGGCGCTAAGAGTTATATGTGTTAAATTGGGCACATGCCCAATTTAATATGCGTAACTTAAGTAACAAGCCAATCAGCGCTGATAATTGGGTGATAACAACTATCAGTACTAATTGGCAATAATTAGGATTTACATGCATATCATATTCTATAACGATGTGCGCGTAAATCCTAACATGCATACATAATTGGGGACATGGACAGGGACATTTCTAGGGGCATTCCCAAATGTTATGCAGTTTGATATAGAATATGGCCAAACTGCACCTAATTGTAGGTGCCTGTATTTAATCCCGCTCATAGCAGGCCTAATTGCAAGCACCTACAGTTAGGTACAGATTATGCTTAAGCATGATTCTATAAAAGATGCATATTCTTTATAGAATCATGCTAAGTATGTTACATTTTTGGCATCGATTTTTAGGTGCTACTTACAGAATATACCCCAATGTGTCTTAATTTCCCATCTCTACACTCTGTCTCTCGCAGCATCAGCTCTTACTGTAAGAATTATGATCAGGAAGGTTTTAACTTCCAAAGCTAGTAAAAAAAATATTTTAGGATAGTCCAATAGAAAAGATATCATCTTTTATTCTTTTGGGGGCCATTATTCAGCCCAAGGCAATCAGTGGTCAGAACTAAGAATTGAATATCCAGGGTCAGCTGCCGACCTGGAAGTTAAGTAAGAATCATACAATATTCAGTGCTGGCCGGGGGTGTAGCCAGACCTGACATTTTGAGGGGGGGGGGGGGGAACTAAGTATATAGGTGTGAGTAGTGCTTGGTACACTCCTAAATAATGCCTTAAAGTGCACTTGATATTGGATTTCTAAGTAAAAAGTCTATCCTGCATTAACAAAAACAACATGCACACTTATGGAAACCTTGGAAGCACTGACATTTTTAAATGAATTGCATTATCCTATAACTTAAAGTTTATCATTATAGTAGACTTGAGTCTGGTCAACCTCTCAACACACACCACAGTATCTTGGAAAATAATTACTGCAGTGGCACATATCCCTCAACTTTATAATAAATATAACATACCTTATTAAGCTGTATTAATAAAATAAGTCTTCTTGTCCCTTCCTCTGGTTCTACTGCTTTCTCTCCTTTCTGAAGTTGACTTGAACCAGTTCAAGTCCCTGGAGTTCCTGCTAGTATTCCTTCCACCCCCTTAAATAAAGGATTGTCTGCCAAATTGCTTTGTGAAGTAACATTAAATCTTGCAAAGAAGCTTCTCAGAGCCTATGTAGCAAGTTTAACAGCACCAATTCTGGACACACAAATATCAGTAACTGTACCTTTTACAAAGGCAGCAGTGAATAAACAAGAACCGCAATATGCTTCCTATTGGAAAAGCCAGACAAGTCAGACTCCTATGGATCCACGCACAAATTACATTTCAACAGAATCTCTCACCTTGGTCACTCACAGAACATCAGACCAATCCTCACCAAATACAGAATAAAGGACCAAAATTAGAAAAGGAAACACTGAGAAGTCACCTTCTCGGTAAGCAGTACAGCACAGGAGATATAAAAAGGGATTATCTACTGTAGGGAGCAAAATACAAGATCAGTTCCTACCCCAAAATAAAACCCACAAATATCTGGATACTCAAGTTAAAAACTTCTGGGACAACAGTGAGCTGTATTTTCAAAGCACTTAGACTAACAAAGTTACATAGGAACCTAGGGAACTTTAAGTGTTTTGAAAATGAGCCCCAGTGACTCCAGCCAGCTTATTAGTGGAACATAATCACAGAGACATGGTATAGTTGCATTTTCAATATGGTAATAATACAGCCTAGTTTTAAGAAACAGGTTATTTTGAGTTAGTCTTCACTGGACCAAACTTGCTTTCCTTATGCCATCTCAATCCAGCTGGATAGGCAGTGTCTTAAAAGGTGGAGGATAAAGGATTTTAATAGAATTAAGTTATATCATGGGAGCAAATAGATGGATATGTCTAAAACATTTAACAAAGTTGAGATTAGCATATACACCCAACTGGGCATTTAAAAGTCTGTCCTTTGATGATGCTGCATGCTCAGGAATCATAGTCATATGTATAAACATGAACACACCAGAACAGGCATCTATACACACATTGCAAAAGTAAACAACAACTTCTACAGGGTACATCCAAAGCTTAATTTTTATTTTCTCATTTCCGTCTTCCAAAATTCTAGACAGCGGATGTACAGATCAGCAGAACCCAAAACAGTCTAAAACAAATAAAATCAGAAATAACACAGTTTATACCTAATTGTTCAACCACCCTTAGGATTCACCTTTGGGTTTAAAAAGCAAAACCTCATGCATGTAAGGACTGGATAAATCAAATTAAAACAAAGTTTAAAGCAAATGCCCTTAATATGTAATACTTGGTAGCAAAACAGTGATGGAATATTCACATAGCAAGCAGACTGAGCCAAGATTTAATTTCCACTGAACATAATTAAATTTGTATGAACTTGGTGGCTAACAGTGTGCTGAACTGGACAATGTTGTCACATTCAGACTGACTCTGGACAGAACATCTGCATGAAGAAAGCCATTCCCTCATTATTCAATATCCCCTTGTGAAATAGTAGTAATAAAAAAAAGGCAAACACATTTTTATAATATACCATTGCAATTCACAAAACAAAAGGAGCAAGTTCCCACATGCCTTCTTTTTCTTTTGATGTAGGCACAGGAAAAAAAAAGATGTGAAATGCTCCCAGGTCTCAACCTAATTAATGTTTGTTTTTAATTGTACTTATAAATAGTAAGTCTGATTGTTAAGCACCTGATTCTCATAACATGATATCTGTTTGGGTGGCCCTTTACTAGGTGGAAACATCTCTGCATGAATACATGTGATCCCTATAACCAGCCCCTCCAAATGACACAATGATTTACAATGTAGAACTAATTACTCACTACTTCCCCTTTGTACATCCACATGCTGCAAAGCCAGCACGTTTGAAAATATAAGCGAGATCAAATAAAAATGTTACCAACAATAAAGGACGACAACGTTTTGGGTGAACAGGGATGACTGACAGCTGCACGGAGGAGAGGAAAAGGGAGACCAACCTAATTGGCTACAACTTTTTGACGTCTCCTGTTCCGGCTCCCTGCACCGCTGCCCCTCTTCAATTTTCTGGGCTGCTGGCAGCATCAGTGAGGTAAACACACTGTCTTCAGCGGCCCTGGAAGCTCTTCCTCTGTTGTAGCGTCCCGCCAATGTGGGACAGGAAATTGTAGCAGATGGAAAGCTTCTAGGCCGCTAAAGGCAGTGTGTTTACCTCACTCACGCTTCTGGCGGCCCAGAAAATTGAAGGACAGTGGTGCAGGGAGAGGTGAAGGACAGTGGTGTAGGGAACGGGAGGACAGCCAGTAGTGTCTATAACACAGGCACTCAACTGGCCATCAGGGCTGGAGGGCCTGAGGCTGGAATGGGGAGGCCTGGGCTCCCAAGGCCCCCCGTAGCTATGTCACTGGTTCCAGCAACTGCATAGCTAACTGGGCTGCCTTTTGTGCAGTCCTATCTGCCCATTTAGTTATGTAGACACCAGCACTGAATATGGCCAGTTCTCACATAACTGCCAGCTCCTCTCCAACTCCACTCATGGACTGCCCACACACTAATGAGGCAGCTCAGCAGTCATCAAGTTTAGTGGCTCTGCCTGGTTAAGTGCCGCTGAATATCAGTAGCTTGGACGCTGAGCAAGATTTTACCAGGCAGGCACCTCTCTTACCAAATGAAATTGTGTTCAATATCAGGCCCTTTTATTTATTAACGTTTATTTCTGTAAGAATCAAAGTACTCAAAATTTTTAAAAAGGTGAGTGAGTGAATGAATTGAAATTGTGAGTGAAAGCACTGAAGTGTGATCTGAAGCCTTGGTGAGCTGATACAGTAAAACAAATTTCAACCTATGCTAAGTCAACCAATTTTAGCCTACTTTCCAAAGGAAAAGGTTTATTTATATAATTTATTTATTTACTACAGGTGCTTGATATAACCCAGATGATGCAAAAGCAAATCTCAGCAGTTTAAAAATAAGACCCTTAGGCCCCGATGCTCAAAAGTAAACACGGGTGCTAGAGGTCATTAGTGCCTTACTAGTGCCTGCATTTACCTGCGCAGAATGTTCAGAGGGGTCTAGTGCAGGAAACAACCAGCGCAAAGGCACTAGCGCAGATAGCATGTAAATACAGTCAAGCTCATGTAAATGAGGTCATTTTGTATTCCTCCTCAATGCTTAGAAAAGAGCACCCAAAACAAAACTGCCTTACCACTGCAAAACATAATGTCAGGTCGGAGCAGGCGTTTAAGTTGTTGAAAGAGAGGATTTCTCATGATTCTCTCTTTATTGTTTCTGCAAAATTTAACAGTTTTAATTGCTTTTGGAAACAGAAGGAAGCCTGTGCAAGCCCTTAAGTGCTGGTGTCTGTTTCCTGTGTCTAAATTTAAAGCATCCATGCTAAAAATAAATAAATAACTTAAAAACACCCAGTGAAAGCACAAACTGGTGTCTGTTTCCTGGTGTCTAAATATAAGCATCCAAGCTTTAAAAAAAAAAAATTAAAAACGCTTATATTTAGGCTGCAGAAAACATACCAATATGCGCTTCATGTTTGGGTGGCACACAGGAGCCGAGTTTACTGTGGAACTCTTCTGTGCATGTGCCAGCACAATCCCCTCCCATGCCAAAGCACAATCCTTCCATCGAACTCCCTAATGCTCTACACTATGAGAACGCCTATATTTACATCTCATTAGTGTTGAGCATTAGGGCGTTGTTCTGTGCTGTTCTGGCAATATTTTTATGGCGCTGTTTGAAACAGCAATGGAGCAACGGAGAGGGTGGTAGATATGTGGAATGCTCTCCTGCGGGAGGTGGTGGAGATGAAAATGGTAATGGAATTCAAACATGCGTGGGATAAACACAAAGGAATCCTGTTTAGAAGGAATGGATCCATGGAATCTTAGTGGACATTGGGTGGCGACGCCGGTATTTGGAGAATAAAACTGGTGCAGGGCCGACTTCTACGGTCTGTGCCCTGATCATGACTGAATAGATATGGAGGGGCTGGACTGTATATTTTAAGGGGCTTCGATGTTAGCTTCAGAACTTTTAGTATAGGAACAGTGCTGGGCAGACTTTTACAGTCTGTGCCCTGAGAAAGGCAGGGACAAATCAAACTCGGGTATACATATAAAGTATTACATACCATGTAAAATGAGTTTATCTTGTTATGCAGACTGGATGGACTGTTCAGGTTCTTTATCTGCCGTCATTTACTATGTTACTATCGAGTTCATTTTCGAAAGTGATCGCTGGCGATCTTCCGACACAAATCGGGAGATTGCCGGCGATCTCCTGATCCTGGCCAAATCGGTATTATCGAAAGCCGATTTTGGCCGGCCCTAACTGCTTTTTCATCGTGGCGCTGGCCAACCTTCAAGGGGGCGTGTTGGTAGGGTACTGAAGGCGGGATGGGGGCATGGGTACGAGATGGCCGGCTTCGCCTTATAATGGAAAAAAAGTGGCCAGTTTGAATGAGCATTTCGCCGGCTGGACTTGGTCCATTTATTTTTAGGACCAAGTCTCAAAAAAGTGCCCCAATTGACCAGATGACCACCTGAGGGAAGCGGGGATCACCTCCCCTTACTCCCTCAGTGGTCACCAACCCCCTCCCACCCAAAAAAAATAAAACATTTATTTGCCAGCCTGTATGCCAGCCTGAAATGTCATACCCAGCTCCTTGACAGCAGTATGCAGGTCCCTGGAGCAGTATTTAGTGGGTGCAATGCACTTCAGGCAGGTGGACCCAGGCCCATCCCCCCTACCTGTTACAGTTGTGGTGATATTGAGCCCTCCAAAACCCACTGTACCCACATCTAGGTGCCCCCCTTCACCCCTTAGGCTATTGTAATGGTGTAGAGTTGTGGCGAGTGGGTTTTGGGGGGGAATTGGGGGGCTCAGCACACAAGGGAGCTATACTCCTGGCACCTATTTTTGGTTTTTTAAAAAATATTTAGAAGTGCCCCCTAGGGTGCCCGGTTGGTGTCCTGGCATGTCAGGGGGACCAGTGCACTAGAAATGCTGGCTTCTCCCATGACCAAACGGCTTGCATTTCACCGGGTTTGAGATAGCCGGGCCCGGTTTCCATTATGGCTGGAAAACGAAGCCGGCCATCTCATGTAAACCCGGTGATCCTGCTCTAAACCCGGCGATCGATTTAGCCGGCCCCAACCGTATTTCGCCGGTGACGTTCGATTATGCCCCTCTATGTTAGTTTTGAGCATTGGGACCCAAATGCTTCCCCAAGGGGTGTCATCAGAACAGAGAACTCAAAAGCTTGGTGAAAGAACAATGTCTTCAGAGCTTTTTAAAATTTTACCTTGAATGCTTCAGTACAAAGGTCTAGAGACAAAATATTCTATAAAAAAAGGGTCTATATAAGAAAAAGCTGTATTACGGGATATATCAAATTTTAAGTGAGATAGCGATGGAAGTGCCAGCAATCGTGCCCGAGATGACCACAGTTCTCGGGAGGGGGAATAATAGCATAAGAGATTAGAAAGGTATGCTAGGTTACCAGTGAACAGGAATGGATGAACAAGCATTAAAATCTTATTGTTTATTAAATAAGTTAGTCATAACAACTAGCCTTGTAAATAACTTTAACTGCTGTGACATTGCTAAGACATTGTTTGATAACATGCCTACATTTTACTAAGCCATTGGACAAATATTCTATTACCATCATCATCATGGCTCCTCACTCGGCATTTTTCACACTTGATTTATAAAAGACCAATACCTTTAATTCTAATGAAATACTGATATATCTATATCTATTTGGATTATTAACCACCTTTAAGAAGAGATTGACCCAAAGCAGTATGTGACAGGTATATAAAAAAAGATAGAAAGTACTTTAGGAAAAAGAAAGGCAGTCTGGGACTGACATGATTAAATGAATGTTGAGGAATGTAAGCATTTTGCTCTTGGCTTCTACTTTTGGATTTTATGGTTTGTGTCAGACTTGGGCAGGTTCCTGCTCTTACTCCTCCTTACTCTTCTTGTGAAGGAGCATCAGATGGTATGTGGGCTGTCAAGTAAAAAAAAACAAAACTGTTTTCATGACATATTTCTACTACTCATTCCTTCCATCTTGTGCTCCTCAGTACTTCTGTTGGCTTGCAGCAAAATTAATTAGTTAAGATCGTAATCCCAAAACAAATTGTATATACCAGTACTTATTTCAATTAAATTATTCAAAAACTAAATTCTTTCATTATAAAAGCATGAAGTAAGAGTAAGAAACAACGCAGTCAAAACTTGTATACCACATATTCGTACTTCAGTCTGGATCAAATATTTGCAGATTAAAACATCTTCCCAAAAATATCATCATGACCCCTCTTGGACTATAAAACAAGAACTTATCTGAGTATGCTTTCTAAAGGTATCCTCCAAAGTAAAAGAATCTGAACAGGGATAAAAAGAATTTGCAAGGTATTTTGAAAGGAGGAATTATCTAACTGCTGTGTTTCACTCTATATAAGTTTCTATGCTATGGATGCTGGAAATCCTGTCATTGGTCCATTTTGGGGAGTGGGACCTATCTAGAACCCCCAGTATGATCTGGCCCATTTTCAAACTCAATTCATCTTTCTACCGGTCTGTCCCCTATGTCCACACTGTTAAATTTTCAGTGTGTTATTTTGCCCTCGCACACACAGATGGATGGACAGACATTCTTGATCCCATTTGTATAATTCTTTTCAATTTCTGTTGGGTTGTAAAGAATAAACATGATTGTCTATTGCTTTTTTTCATCTATAAGGATCTCAATGAGATTTTGGAAGTTAAAAAGAATTATCATGCTGATGATTCCCAGATCTACCTCTCCACACCAGAAATTTCAGCAAGAATCCAGGCCAAAGTATCAGCCTGCCTGTCTGACATTGCTGCCTGGATGTCTCACCGCCATCTGAAACTAAACATGACCAAGACTAAGCTTCTTAGCTTTCCCCCTAAACCAACCTCTCTTCTTCCCCCATTCTTTATCTCTGTGGATAACACTCTCAACCTCCCTGACTCATCAGCTCGTAATCTTGGGGTCATCTTCGACTCCTCTCTCTTCTTCTCTGCACATATTCAACAGACTGCTAAAACCTGTTGTTTCTTTCTCTGTAATATCACCAAAATTCATCCTTTTCTTTCTGAGCACACTACCAGAACCCTTATCCACACCCTTATCACCTCTCGCTTAGACTATTACAACTTGCTTCTCACAGGTCTCCCACTAAGCAAGCCCTCTCTCCTTCAATCTGTTCAAAATTCTGCTGCACGACTTATATTCTGCCAGTGTCACTATGCTCATATTAGCCCTCTCCTTGTCACTTCGTTGGCTCCCTATCCATTTCCGCATACAATTCAAGCTCCTCTTATTGACGTACAAGTGCATTCACTCTGCAGCTCCTCAGTATCTCTCCACTCTTATCTCTCCCTACACTCCTCACCGGGAACTCCGTTCACTGGGTAAATCTCTCTTATCTACACCTTTCTCCTCCACTGCTAACTCCAGACTCATTCCTTTTATCTTGCTGCACCATATGCCTGGAAAAGACTTCCTGAGCTAGTACATCAAGCTCCACCTCTGGCCGTCTTCAAATCTAGGCTCAAAGCCTAACTTTTTGATGCTGCGTGTAACTCCTAACCCTTACTCACTTGTTCAGTACCCATGTTATATCATTCCCACCTTAGTAATTCACTTATTTGTCCTAATTAGATTGTAAGCTCTGTCGAGAAGGAACTGTCTCTTTATGTCCAGTGTACAGCGCTGTGTACATCTAGTAGCGCTACAGAAATGAGAAGTAGTAGAAGTAGTATCAGTTGCGGAAGACTAGCTGGTGTCCAATAAAAATAACAATCTCTAATCATGTATATTTTTGGCTTTGTTTGTATTTATTAACCTTTATTTCTGTTTTCTTGAGACATACTAGATATACAATTGCAATACTGGAAGATGTGTTCCTGAAGATTATATCCTATAAGCATCTAAACTAGTACTAATGCATGACAGGGTGTGAAGTAAGACTATAATTACCACATGCAGTGGATGAGTTGGCAGGCACTCCTTTATAGGAAATATAGTAATGTTAGCGGCAAAATTATCTTTACAAGAAAGCACAATGTATTGAGAATTTACCACATAGCGAAGACAGGCTGTTTAAAACTATTCATATATATTGTAAAACTTTACATGGTTTAGAACAGGCACATTTAAGAACATACAGAGTTCACAGAATAGTAATTAAGTACCAGAACAGCAGATTTTTTTTTAAAGATGTGGAATTCACGAATTCCATCAGTTTGAAATCTGCATAGCAATGTACTGGAGGCATAATAGTTGGAAAGCCAACTAAGGGGTGCATTTACTAAGATGTAGTAAATAATGGACATAGTGCACCCTTATGCAGGTGTTTGCCACAGACATAAAAATGGCCTCTTTCTATTTCTTGTATAAATGGCCATGCACTAATGCTGCCATTAGCATGCGAAACAAAACACAGAAGAACAAGTCTCCACAACCAAAAGATCCTTTATTACACTTTTAGATGGGCCGTGTTTTGGCTATGATGCCTGAATCAGGAGTCTCTGGAGTCTTGAAGAATGAACATCCAAACTGTCACTGAATACTTAAAGGCCAATAAGAGCAAATAATGACCCAAAGATCTATGCTCAAAGTCTATACTGCGCTCTCAGTTCGTCCTCAATCATAACACTTCTCTTCCATCAAATTGGAAAATCAGCCACCTGAAGATTGGAGGGTAGACAATGTAACTTTGGTTTTTAAAAAGGGTTCCAAGAGTGATCTGGGAAATTACAGACCGGTAAGCCCGACATCAGTGGAAGGCAAAATATTGGAAACTAATATTACTACTACTACTACTACTATTTATCATTTCTAAAGCGCTACTAGACGTACGCAGCGCTGTATACTTGAACATGAAGAGACAGTCCCTGCTCGAAGAAAAAAGAAAAAATTACAGAACACATAGACAAACATTGTTTAATGGGACAGAGTCAACATGGGTTCACCCAAGGGAAGTCTTGCTTCACCAATTTGCTTCATTTCTTTGAAGGCATGAATAAACATGTGGATAAAGTTGAGCCAATTGATGTAGTGTATCTAGATTTTCAGGAAGCTTTTGACAAAGATCCTCAAGAGAGATTCCTGAGAAAATGTAAGTCGTGGAATAGGAGGCAATGTCCTTTTGTGGATTAGGAATTGGGTTATTGGACAGAAAACAGAGGGTAGTGGCCTGTTTTTCAGTGGAGAAGGGTGAATAGTGGACTGCCACAGGGATCTGTACAGGGACCGGTGCTATTTGACATATTTATAAATGATCTGGATATCAGAATGACAAGTGAGGTGATTAAATTTGCAGATGATACAAAACTATTAAAAGTTGTTCAAAACACGTGTTGACTATGAAAAATTGCAGGAAGACCTTGAGAAACTGGAAGACTGGGCATCCAAATACAGATGAAATTTAATGTGGACAAATGCAAGTGATGCACATTGGGAAGAATAACCCAAATCGTAGTTACCTGATGCTAGGGTCCACCTTAGGAGTCAGCACATAAGAAAAAGATCTAGGTGTCATAGACAAAACATTGAGGAGATCTGCTTAGTGTCTGGCGGCAGCCAAAAAAGCAAAACAGGATACTAGGAATTATTAGAAAGGGATGGTAAATAAGACCAAGAATAGTATAATGCCTCTGTATCACTCCATGGTGCGACCTCACCTTGAGTACTGTGTTCAATTCTGGTCACCGTATATCAAAAAGATATAGCGGAATTAGAAAAGGTTCAAAGAAGAGCAACCAAAATTAAAATGATAAAGGGGATGGAACTCCTCTCATATGAGGAAAGGCTAAAGAGGTTAAGGTTCTTCAGCATGGAAAAGAGATGGCAGAGGGACGATATGACTGAGGTCTACAAAATCCAGAATGGTGTAGAAAGGGTAAAAGTGAATCAATTTTTCACTCTTTGAAAAAGTACAAAGACCAGGGGACACTCAACGATATTATTTGGATATACTTTTAAAACAAACAAATAGGAGGAAATATTTTTTCATTCAAAGAATAATTAAGATCTGGAACTCATTGCCGGACGATGTGTTAACTACAGTTAGCATATTGTTATGATTCTGCCGGTTTGGCTGAGGGGGAGGGGGGGACGTCTCTTCTGAGTGGCTGAAGAGTTTCTCTGCTTTTGCGTTACTTACGCTTGGTGGTAACTGGAAAGCCTGATAGTTTTCTCTCAGAACGTGCTCTAGGTTCTGACAGGGATCTGTGTTGTGTTAGAGTATTCTTTTCCTTCCCTCTGGGTTAGCTGCTGCTGTGTGTGTGTGCGTAGCTCTGTAATCAGGGTCAGCTGCTCGTTTGTTTAGTGCAAAGGCGTAGCCACGGGTGGGCCTGGACGGGCCCAGGCCCACCCATTTTCCCTCCAGGCCCGCCCATCCGCATTGCTGTCTCTATCCTTTTTGTCCCACGGAGGCAGCGCTTCCTTCCTGCCCTGTCTTCTCCCAAAGCTCCGCTGCATCAGTCCCTCCCTGCAAGTAGAATCCTCCTTCGCCGGTCGTGCTGCGCTGCCATGCAATTGCACATGCAGCTTCGCTCCTCCCCCGACGCGTCTATCTGGCCCTCTGTGATGCACTTCCTGTTTAGGGCCGGATGAACGCGGCAGGGGGAGGAGCGAAGCTGCATGTGCAATTGCATGGCAGCGCAGCGTGACCGGCGAAGGAGGATTCTACTTGCAGGGAGGGACCGATGCAGCGGAGCTTCGGGAGAAGACAGGGCAGGAAGGAAGCGCTGCCTCCGTGGGACAAAAGGGATAGAGACAGCGCGAAGGATGCGGACCTGGAGGAAAAATGGCTGAGCTGCTGGGACATGGGAGGGAGAGGAGGAAAGGGCTGGAGGGAAGGGAGAGAGTTGCTGGGACATGGGAGGGAGAGGAAGAAGGGACTGGAGGGAAGGGAGAGAGCTGCTGGACATGGGAGGGAGAGGAAGAAGGGACTGGAAGGAAGGGAGAGAGTTGCTGGGACATGGGAGGGAGAGGAAGAAGGGACTGGAGGGAAGGGAGAGAGCCGCTGGGACATGGGAGGGAGAGGAAGAAGGGACTGGAGGGAAGGGAGAGAGCTTCTGGGACATGGGAGGGAGAGGAAGAAGGGACTGGAGGGAAGGGAGAGAGCTTCTGGGACATGGGAGGGAGAGGAAGAAGGGACTGGAGGGAAGGGAGAGAGCTGCTGGGACATGGGAGGGAGAGGAAGAAGGGACTGGAGGGAAGGGAGAGAGCCGCTGGACATGGGAGGATAGGGAGAGAAAGAGGGGAGATGGATGGAAGGATGCAGAGAGAAAGGGGAGAGACTGGAAGGATGTGGAGAGAGAGAGAGAGATAGAGAGGGGAGACTGAACAGAAAAGGGTAGAGAGATAGAGACACTAGATGGAAGGATCAGGAGAGAGGGTAGATGGGTGGAAGGATGAGGAGAGAAAGAGGGAAGACACTGGATGGAAGGGTAGGGAGAAAAAGGAGACGCTGGATGCAAAAGAAAGAGGGGAGCTGCTGGATGGAAAGAGGGAGAGGACAGAGTAGGGAAAGACTGGAGAATAAGAGGAAGGAGCATGTGGAGAACAAGGGTGAGGAAAAGATGAAAAGCCATAGGTGGTGAATGGACAGGAAACCCTGGCAAGAGAAAGACGAAGGAAAGCAGAATCTAGAGACTGGGAGCAACACAATGAGAAAACGTAAATGGCCATACAACAAAGGTAAAGAAAATAATTTTATTTTAATTTAGGATAAAGTAATATGGTACCTGTGTTAATAAAGTTTCAGAGACCAATACTTCCTTCCTTAGGTCAGGAGAGGATACCATAACAGCGTTATGCTGACCTGAGGCAGGAGGTTTTTGGCCTCTGAAAGCTCATTGAAAAGGGTGTTAGGCTTTTAAATACATTTTCTGAAACCTGATGCACTGAAAAGCAGCACTTTACCCCTATGTGACAAATGCATCTGATTAGTGTGACTAAATTTTGCTGGGGAAGGGGGATAGGGAGAAAATTTTGTGCCCACCCACTTTAGGTTCAGGCCCATCCAAAATTGGCAGTCTAGCTACGCCACTGGTTTAGTGGGGGCTGGGCATTGCTCAGCCTCCGGGGCTCTGGGCTGAGTGAGAGCGTTCTCCATTGTTTGTTCGTTTTAAGGATTTCTCTTCTCAGTGTCCCGGCCTGCTGGCTCAGTGAGTTTAACCCTTTGTGTACTGTGTGTATGGTGTTCCTGCCTCTGCCAGTGTGTTTGATCTATCAGCCCTGCTCCCTCTCCTGGAAGGGAAGCATTCTCTCTGATTGTTTGTTGATTTATGGAACTCTCTCTCTGCTGGCTCTACAAGCTTAACCCTTTGTGTTCTGTTTGCCTCTGTCTACAGTGGGTTTGAGGCAAAGGCTTTCTGCCTTCCTTTTGTGTCTGGTTCCTCTGGCTTCTGCCTGGGGCTTCCTACCCTGGTGGGGGGGGGGGTTGCTGTGTTAGTTCCCCTGTCCTACGCTAGTCCCCTGGGTGGGCGTGGCCCGCTCTGGTCCTTTGTTTCTCCCTCTGCCCTATTGCTGGTGTTCAGCGCGTGTCTGGCATCTTGGGGCCCCGGGGGGGGGGGGGGCCCTCTGGGTTCTTTCACCCCTCCCTGTGTGTGATTGGTTCCAGTTCAGCCGTGAGGCTCGCACGAGTGGCTCTGGGTGCGTGGGTTCTGGTTTGGCCGCGAGGCCCGCCTGTATGCCTTTTTCCCTTCTTCCTGAGGGATTGCGGGAAGGGGTAGATTAGGGGTATTGGATAGCTGGGGTGTGTGGTGGGGGGGGGTCTGTCTCCCCTTGGCCTTGGCCAGGGCCCAAGGGCTCACGACCAACCCAACGGATTACACATATCTGGGTTTTAAAAAAGTTTGGACAACTTCCTGGAGGAAAAGTCTGTAGTCTGCTGTTGAGACAGACATGGGGGAAGCCACTGCTTGCCCTGGGATTGACAGCATGGAATCTTGCTACTATTTGGGTTTCTACAAAAATAATAGGGAAAAACTGTCACTCCTCAATCAGAAATTAGAAAAAATAAAAGGAGTAGCAAAATTGAACAAAAGTGGTAAGAAACATAAGACTATCCAGCTTATAATCGAAAGACAAAAACGCCTATATTGCGACCTAAATCGGGAGATAGGCGTTTATCTCCCAAAAATGAATAATGCGGTATAATCGAAAGCCGAACTTGGACGTTTTCAACTGCACTCCATCGAATAAATCAATATAATGGAAACCAAAGTGTCAGTGCGTCCATGTCGCTTCTACGTTTACTTAAAAACGCCCAAATAAGGGGCGTGTCTGGGGCGTGTTAGGGGCGCTGATACGACGTGGATGTGTACAACATATAACGGATAGCGAAATGGCTCTGGTTGAGCGCGAAGACGGGCGTAATAAGTTGGACCCGAAATAGAAGCGACCAGAGCAAGGGGGAAATCGTCTTTAGACCCATTACCGATTATGTGTAGTTGGAGAGTGGCGAGATGGTTGGTGGAAGAGTTGAATTGGTGGTTGCAGAGAGAAAGCCGAGCATGCTGAGTACCTGTGACGTTCGTCTGTGTGCCCTGCCTCTTTTGTGACTTACCCTTTGACCTTTCCCTACTCCTACTCCTTTGCTCCATCGCCCCCTTCCCCTCTCCTATCCCTCCCCATTCACTGTTCCCATGTGTATACTCTATTCCCTGACCTCCGTTTGTCTCTGTGTTCCTGTACTGTTTGGCGAGTGAGTGGCCAGAGGGCGTGGTGGCGGAAACATAGTAACATAGTAGATGACGGCAGAAAAAGACCTGCACGGTCCATCCAGTCTGCCCAACAAGATAACTCATATTTGCTGCTTTTTGTGTATACCCTACTTTGCTCTTCAGGGCACAGACCGTATAAGTCTGCCCCGCACTATCCCCGCCTCCCAACCACCGGCTCTGGCACAGGCACAGACCGTATAAGTCTGCCCAGCACTATCCTCACCTCCCCAGCCCTGCCTCCCAACCCCGGCTCTGGCACAGACCGTACAAGTCTGTCCAGCACTATCCCCGCCTCCCAACCACCAGTCCCGCTTCCCACCACCGGCTCTGGCACAGACCGTATAAGTCTGCCCAGCCCTATCCCCGCCTCCCAATCACCAGCCCCGCCTCCCGATCTTGACTAAGCTCCTGAGGATCCATTCCTTCGGCACAGGATTCCTTTATGCTTATCCCACGCATGTTTGAATTCCGTTACCGTTTTCATTTCCACCACCTCCCGCGGGAGGGCATTCCAAGCATCCACTACTCTCTCTGTGAAAAAATACTTCCTGACATTTTTCTTGAGTCTGCCCCCCTTCAATCTCATTTCATGTCCTCTCGTTCTACCACCTTCCCATCTCCGGAAAGATTCGTTTGCGGAAAGTGAGGGATCTGTGTGTGTTGGTGTTTGACTACTAGTCCTAATACTTGCACTGGTGGTGGGGATATGGATGCACTTAATGCACTTGTGGCATGCATGCTACATGAAGAGGCCACCCACCGCAGGAGGTATTCACGGCCCTGAGTGTTTAGGCCCCGCACCACCTTCCTACAACTCACTGACCAGCAATGTCTAACAAGGTTCAGGTTTGCTAGGGCCACCATTCTTCAGCTGTATGAGCAGCTGAAACCCCTCCTTCAGCCCCAGACACGTAGGAATAACCCCATCCCTGCCCACCTCAAAATCACTTCCTCTCTCTCTGTCCTGGCCACTGGCAGTTTCCAATCCGTATTAGCTGCTAACACAGGGCTCACCCAGGCTTCTATTTCACACTGTCTCACCCAGTTCCTGGATGCCTTTCTAACTCACACCTCACACTACATCACTTTCCCCACCACCCCCCAGGCCCTGCACAACAACATGGCTGCCTTCTATGCTCTTGCTAGATTCCCCCCGGTCATCGGTGTGATAGACTGCACACACGTAGCCCTCAGACCCCCCTGGCCACACGAAGCCACCTACAGAAATAGGAAGGCATTTCATTCTATGAACATGCAAGTTGTATGTGATGCCCAGGGGGAGATATTAGACGTGTGTGCCAGGTACCCCAGGTCCACCCACAATGCCTACATCCTACAGCATTCGGGCATCTTCCGCAGGTTCGAGCGAGGGGAGTTCATTCGTGGATGGCTACTAGGTAAGTGCCACATGCATGTACCCATACTATACCTCCTCCACTGGGCAACCCTCCGCCCTGGCTTCTTCCACCTCACTCCACAACCCACTATCCAAATCCCCCCCTCCTCCCCCCCCCCCCGGACCTGCTCCAAGCAATACACACTCATCTATCTCATTCTGCTTTTCTCCAAAGGTGACCGAGGCTACCCGCAGAGGACATGGCTCATGACCCCCCTGATCCACCCACAACCAGGGGCAGAAGAAACCTACAACAGGAGACATCACAGCACCCGGGGGATCATTGAGCGGACCTTTGGTTTGTTGAAAAACCGGTTCCGCTGTCTGGACCGGTCTGGAGGAGAGCTGCTCTACAGTCCAGAAAAGGTGGCCAAGATCTTTGTGGCGTGCTGCATGTTGCACAATTTGGCCCAGCGCAGAGGACAGCCTCTCCCAGAGGAGCCACAGCCACCACCAGATGACCAAGAAGAGGAGCCCCCTCCACCCCCAAATTTTGATTTCGATGTTTTATCAAAAATGCCCCTCAATGTTTCTTTCAGTGCCCTCAATGCTGTAAAAAACAACTAGCCTCAGTGAAGTCTCCTAGTATGCCAGCTCAAGTAACATATGTAAGGGACCAGCCATTTGATGATAGAAAAATGAGTATTTTGGAATAAAAGAAGGCTATTTATATGGACATACAACAGGAGATACAAGCATTGATGAATACTGATGAGTGTTGTCTACATGATCCTAGCAATGGGATCATTGAATAAGAGCAGGAAATTGTGGAATTAGAATGAGTTAATTTTCTTTAAGAACAGCAGCTCAAAAAATGCTTATATGCTAGCATAGACCCAAGCCTCAATCATGCTGTCTTTCCATCTCTGTAGTATTTGTTTTTCCAGCTTAAATATATTTGAATAAACTAGATAAGAATTGGGGAGACATTTAAGGTGCCAACAGTGATGTGCTGGTAACACCCCCACAGACTATGCCACTAGGTATTTACAGTACATAACAGTTGAAACCATCAATTTCTTTTTCAAAAGAACTGTTCATGCCTGAAACTTGTATTTTAAGGGCTATAAAAGAGTGGATCTGTTTTATTTTGCTTTAGGAGAGAATTGGAATTTCAGGAGCCAACTCACTCTGCCTTCCTAAATCCCAATTTTTTCTCATTGCCAGCAATATAACATATGCAATTCTGAATAAAGGAAACCTTACTCTGATCTCTTGTAGTTGTGTTTCTTTTTTTCAGCTTAAAATCTTCAACATTATATAAAATAAGGACTAACAACCAAGTTGTCTGTGTTTGACTTGGTGGATCATCATCGATAGGTTATTCAGTATTGGAATCTCAGGTTCAGTATTAGATCGGTTTAAATTATGTCTCAATAACAGATCTTATCAAGTACTTAGGAATTCATTTGTTTTCTCTCTTCCCAGTGGGGTGCCACAAAGATCTTTGCTGGCGCCTACACTGTTTAATATTTTCATGGCGCCACTGGAAGGCCTGATTCAGTCTCTGGGGTTGATCCTGTACATATATGTGGATGACATTTACTTTCATTTACTGTTGACACTGGGGACTGAGGAGTATTATTTATTTTGAATTCTCACTTCTCTAGGATTACTCACTGGCTACAGTTTAACAAGATGCAATTGAATATGTCTAAAACTAAGATACTGTTTTAGTAAGAACTTTCAGTTTGTTAACCCGGGGTCTTTACCTTTTTGTGGGAGCCAGATTCAGGTTAGTTCTGAATTTAGGAGTTAGGGGTTTTGCTGGATTCTGGGCTATCTTTCCATGTTCACATTGCATTATTGGTAAGTAGGTGTTTCTTTAAATTGTGTCAGATACACTCAATATGACCTCTGTTAGACAGAGGAGCACTTTTACTGCAATTCACTTTTTAAGGGTGTTTACGATGTTTGCAGCTAGTGCAGAAATATCATTGGTGAAATTACTCTTGGGAGGAAAGAAATACGATCAAGTCACCTCATTCTTCCAAGTAGAACGTTGGCTACCAATCACCTTTCGGATTTCCTTTAAGATACTACTTTTAGTGCACAAGATTCTCAGTAGTCACCCCAGAATTTCTGTCTGATTCTATATACTCCATCTAGATCTCTCCGGTCTGCCCAGCAGCACCTGCTGGTGGTGTCATCCTTTCACCAAGGGGCTCATTTTCAAAAGAGAAAAATGTCCAAAAGGTGTCATAAAGCACCATTTGGATGTTATTCTTCTCAAAACGTCCAAATCGGTATTTTCTAATCCTATTTTGCAGGCGTTTATCTATGCAATTCGTCTGCAGTGCATCCAAATCACAAGGGGGCATGTCGGAAACAGGATTAGGGCGTGCTTAACACTTGGACGTTTTTACAGCCATAATGGAATAAAACAAAAATGTCCAGGACTAAAACTAAGACGTTTTGGTCTAGACCTGTTTTCAGAACAAATAAGGCACAAAAAGGTGCCCTAAAATTACCAGATGACCACTGAAGGGAATCTGTGGCAACACCCCAATACCCCCCAGTGGTCACTGACCCCATCCCACCCCCCAAAAATGTGAATAAAAATATATGACTTACCAGCTTCTATGACAGCCTTAGAATGTTAAAGTCAGGTCTATTAGAGCAGCATGCAGGTCCCTGGAGTAATGTAGTGGTCGGTGAAGTGCTCTATGGAGTGGGGAGCTCAGGTCCCTATCTCCCTCTACCTGTAACACTTGTGGTGGAAACTGTGACCCCTCCCAAATGTCACGGTTGTGGCCATGCCTTTATGTCCAGACCTACTGTTTCTCTGTATCTAGATCTGTGACCTCTCTAGTCTGCCTTTTTTCCTGTTGTTGTTCTTCCTGTTAGCCAAGCATCGCATTGGTGTTCCTGAAGCCAAGCCTTGTTTTGGTCTCCCTGCTTCATTTCCTACTTGTGAAATCATCAGCCTACTCCTTTATAAGGACCCAGGGAGCTTTCCTGCGTTGCCTTTGCAACAGGTCTATTTTTCCCTTTTCTTGTTGTACTGTTGTTTGATTCTGAGGGAACTGGTGTCGTTAGCTGTGCCTCTGGGCACAGCCTTGAGCCCTGTGTGTGTGGTTTTGGTTTGAACCTGTATGGATTATTTGCCTGTTATTTTTGCTTCCAAGCAAAGCCCTGTTCTGTTTCTGTGTGTGTTGTTCTGGTTTGAATCTGTACAGATTACTTGCCTGTTAACTTTGCTCCCAAGCAAAGCCCTGTTCTGTTTTTGTGTGTGTGGTTCTGGTTTGAACCTGAATGGATTACTTCCTTGTTAACTATGCTCTCCAGCATAGCCTGTTC
Source organism: Microcaecilia unicolor (assembly GCF_901765095.1). Taxonomy (NCBI): domain Eukaryota; kingdom Metazoa; phylum Chordata; class Amphibia; order Gymnophiona; family Siphonopidae; genus Microcaecilia; species Microcaecilia unicolor. Next base: position 62,914 of record NW_021963477.1, on the reverse strand, counting down.
TGTTTCCCTGTGTGGTTTCCCTTGTTACCTTTCACTGTTCAGAGAGCCGTTTGTTGCCAGCTGCTTTCCTTGATTGCTTTGCTTCCGTGCAGCTGTGTGTGCTCTGTCTCTGCCTGTCTTCCCTTTCCCTACCCAGCTGTGGGTGCTGGCTGAGTTCTTGTAAGAACGTTGTTTGTTTTTCCCTTTGTTTGCTTTAAACCTTTGACTGCAGTGTAAGCCCTGCTTCTTTCTGACTTGTGTATTAGAAGCAGCCCTTCCCTTTAGCCTGCTTTAAGTCTTTGTCTGCTATGTTTGTCTCCTGATTCTTGTAAGCATTGTTCCTTATCCGATTTGTGTATGTAAAGGCAGCTTTCCCTGTTTGCTTGTTTTTCCCTTTGTCTCTAGTGTTTGTTATTTGACTCTGTGGCACAGCCTTGTGTATTCTTTGTTGTTTGGTTTGGTGCTGCTTTTGTGTTCCAGGAAGAGAGTTTTTCTGTTTTCAGTTGGAAAGATGTCATTGCTGCTGGCTTTTGGTTTTCATTTGGTGCCCCCCCCCCCTCCTATTGCTATACCCCAAGGTAAGTCTTCTCCATCAATATGCTCCCTGGAATTTGAATGGAGTATGAACAGCACAGCAGAGACCTCCTTTCCTTGATTGGTTTCTTGGTTATGTTTGGCTTAGATTTATTGGTTGTTGGATTTTTGTTCTATAAAGTGCTTCGATTTTTTTTTTCCTTTTTTTGCAAAATGTGAGACAGGAAGATTTGCATCTTTCCAGATTTTCAAATACATAGTAACATAGTAGATGACGGCAGAAAAAGACCTGCGCGGTCCATCCAGTCTGCCCAACAAAATAAACTCACATGTGCTTTTTGTGTACACCTTACCTTGATTTGTACCTGTCCTTTTCCGGGCACAGACCGTATAAGTCTGCCCAGCACTATCCCCGCCTCCAAACCACCAGTCCCGCCTCCCACCATCGGCTCTGGCACAGACCGTATAAGTCTGCCCAGCACCATCTCCGTCTCCCGCCACTGGCTTTGCCACCCAATCTCGTCTAAGCTCCTTAGGATTCATTCCTTCTGAGCAGGATTCCTTTATGTTTATCCCACTCATGTTTGAATTCCGTTACCGTTTTCGTTTCCACCACCTCCCGCGGGAGGGCATTCCAAGCATCCACTACTCTCTCCGTGAAAAAATACTTCCTGACATTTTTCTTGAGTCTGCCCCCCTTCAATCTCATTTCATGTCCTCTCGTTCTACCGCCTTCGCATCTCCGGAAAAGGTTCGTTTGCAGATTAGAATGTCTTTTTGAATAAAGAAGAAACCTTCCTTGACCTCCTCCTGAACTGCACTTGCCAGCAGGAGGAAATGAACTCTGAGCCCAGAAGCAGGTAAAATCAAAACAAGTTGAGCTGCTTGGTTCTGGTATGGCCCAGGAGATAAATTCAAGTAACATTCAGGCCCTTAGTCTCCTTTAAGGGCTTTTAATACTCCTCTACATGAGGAGTCACCAGCTGGAGGGAAACACTGAATGAACACTGAGAAGACCCTTGACAAGATCACCATTACTAGGCACATCTGAAGAAAACCATCATTGAGGGAGGCCCAAAGGAGACTGAATTGCTCCTAGTGAACACAATCAGTGGCAGTGAGCTACCCAGAAGCAGTTATGGATATGTCTCTAACACAGAAGCCCCTATTGGGAAAACCAGCACCAAAGAGACTCAGAGAGCAACACTAACCACAGTACAGTGCATATAGTCCTCACATTCAGTGACATCAATGTGCTTTTTTATTCTGGGTTGTGCATCAGGCTGGTATAATGTCTGCAATGTAGACCAGTGTCTGGACTCCTTTACCCTATTTTAGTAAGAATGTATTTATTTGTTTCATTTGCATCCCACATATGATGCTTGTCTGTAATCAGTTTTGTAATTAAACACAAAATGGGAAACATCTCAACGCTACTTTCTCTTGTTACTTGGGCATAGTTTGGGTAAGCATAAAAAGCTGGCAGTCATGATTTTTTTTTTTACACATTCTAACAAAGTTCCTGCCTCAGAGGTTGTTTAACTACATCTGAATTGACATCGGTACCTAAACGTGCCAGACTTGTTGAGTAGTTTTTATTGTAATGGCTCTGCCGTTTGTTAGCCCATGCTTACAGAGTTCCTGGGACTGGAGGGTAATAATCTGTGTATTTAGCAGAGAGCTGCTGACTGCAAGGTAATAAGTTTTGACTAAAAGTGGTTAGCCAGTTTCAGCCAAAACTGAAAAACCCCCCAGTTTCGATCAGCCTCTACAGGAGATAAGAGGTATCTGCCTTAGGCCATGAGCACACCCTGATGTACTGATACCGAAAAGCTGCCAATCATAACTCACATATCTGGTGGGGAAAAAAGCTGCCAGAATGTGCCATCAGAGAGGGGGTCTGAAGGTGGAAGGAGTACATCAAAGACATGAGCCCTTGTTTGTCCTCTCTTAAAGGGAAATTCATATCTGCAGAGACCAGCCTAGAAGATCCAGATTCCTCTGAATCCAAACAGGATGTGAGATGGGTGGAGGTTACAGTCTTAACAAAGACACAAGAACTTGGCTCAATTGATCTTGGCAGAGGTGGTCTCTAGATAGACCCACATCCTCTCTAGATATTCTAGGTCTTAGACCTTGAGGTGTACATCATCCATTTAGGTTGATGGGTGATCCATATGCCAGGTTCAGTAAGCCACCTGTGTAAGTGGCACAAGAGCGAGATCAGATAACCTTGATCACTCTACAATCAAGAAAGGATAAAGATCCATGACACAAGGGCTAAACTCAAATATATGCAAGCTACCCAAGAGATACCATGATGAAAATCTTTGCTTTATCCAGAATAAAGCAACCAACAGATCAGCCCTACGTGTGTAGTCAGTTAAGTACTAGACTAAAATTATATTATCCAAAATAGTCCTGTCTGGGTCCATGTAGCAGTGGTTGGGGTGGATCACCTCTACTAGTATGGTGGCTAGCTGCTATGATAGTGCTTTGGCTAGAATCTTGTAATCCACACAAAACAGCACGCTGACACCAGTTATTTTTGTCCTGTGGGTCTCCCCCGTTGGTCAAGAGGTTCAACACTGCCCATCTCCAGGTCTTCAGCTAGGACCCTCAGGAGATCATCAGACCATCAATGTACAGGAACTTTCCACATGAGGAGGGTTGCAGAGAGGTCAGCCAGATGCATGGACTCATCTACCATGTCTCTGTCATACTAGCTGATAACAGGAAGCTCCTCCCAAAGGATATTACAGTTATAAGGGTGAACTGGATCTGGGAAAAGCATAGCTAAGTGAAGTTCCCAAGTCAGACTTTAAAGGGTAAGAGCCTAGGTACAGCTGGTTAGAGGAAGGTGAGCAATTCTTGGCAGGAGTCAAGACAGATGATCATAGGAACAAGAATTGGGAAGAAAGTACCAGGATTTCAGCTACATAAGCAAGAAAGCTAGAGAGGCCTTTATATACTTCAGCCAGTCAAGGGTAGTTTCCTTGTTGGACCAATGAGAACCTTCTTTTTCCCTTGCTCCTGCAGACTAAGCTATTGCTCTTCTACCATAAATGGGAATGCATTGTCCTGTCAGTTAAACATACCAGCTCTTCATCTTCAGGACACCACTGGTTCATGCCTGGCTAGGCCTAAAACTAGAGGCTGACTTGACAGTGATCGGAGCCCCTAAGGGTCATGGGCCCCTAACAACCCATTTGATATATATTACTGGCTATAGGCACCACTTTATTGACAGGCTAGTCAGTCTGCCCCTGCTTGACACAGATTCTCAGACCATTGGCTGCTTTAGACTTTAGCTGTTCCCAACACAATTATCAGTGATCTCAAGCGGAGAAGACATCCAATTAAAAGAGATCTGGTAAGAATAAAATACAAAAAGTTGGCAATTCTATAAAGTGGCACAGAGATTTAAGAACTCTAATGTCATGTGCTTAGAACCAATTCTATAATGGCTTCTTGGCGCCAAGATTCCATTATAGAATAGTAGTGTATATCAGCACTGATGAGCTTAAAGTTAGGCACTAATTGTTATACCAAGTCAATGACAGTTGAAACTGTTGGTGTCCAATTGTGCCCTGAAGTGTCTAACTTGTAGTATTCTGTAAGTTATGCTTATCTCGGAGACACACCCATAACTCTGCCCATGTTTACACCTTCCTCACAATTACACACTAAGCAAAGTTGGTGCCTATGTTCCTAGGCGCCGACTCCATGGGTGCTCGAGCACCCCCAATATTTCACCCACCGGAAGTTCCCTTCACCAGCCCAGAATTTTAAAAGTCCCTCCCTCCCTCCCTTCGAGTTCCAGGCCCCCTCCCTCCGAATTTTAAAAGTCATCTTACCTCGTTGGAGTTACGGCGGCAGCACCAGTGAAAAGCGTGCAAGCTCAGTGCTTCAGCCCTTACCTTCTCTCAGCTCTGGTCCCGCCCTTTTTCTCATTTCCTGTTTCTGCAAGGGAGGGACCACAGCTGAGAGAGAGATAAGGGAAGGGCTGAAGCGTCGAGCCTGCACGCTTTTCACTGGTGCTGCTGCTGTAACCCTGATGAGGTAAGATGACTTTTAAAATTCGGAGGGAGAGAGACCCTGGAACTCAGAGGGAGGGAGACCCTGGAACTCGGGAGGGAGGGAATCCTGGAACTCGAAGGGAGGAAGGGAGTGAGGGGAGGGAGAGAGGGGGCCTGGAACTTGAGGGGAGCAAGGGGGGAGGTGGAATGCATTACCTATAAAAAAAAAATTCAGCACCCCCAATCATTTTGAAAAGTTGGCTTCTATGCCTATGTTACAAAACAGCATCTAGCACTAATGCGCGTAATTGCCAATTAGTGGCACCAATCACACTCGTAAGTGCTATTATTCTATAAAATTGGGCACTAATTTATAGTATTCACTTCAGATTTAATTTCCAGTAGCTGTTTTTAGATGCACTAGGCTAAACAAAACAAAACAGGCAAAGCAAGAAAAGGAAAGCTACCACCATCCACATAAGGGGAATTAAGCTTTGTACTGTTAATACATATTCAGTTTTAAGGTGTCGCGTGCTCGAGGACCTTGGCATACTGTCAGGCTTCCTCCCTGGGAGCACTGGGTTTGTGAGCCCATGGGCCACTACCATGGAGCAGCAGTGGCAGGCAAGATCACCTCCAAGGTAGAGATAAGACAAAACTGGACTGGAACCCCGGACTGGAGTTCTACACAGGAATACACGGAACTGGAACGCACCGGACGGGTGCGCGCTGGACTGGAACACACTGGAGGGCCCCACTGGACTGGAACATACAGGAGTAAAACCCGCTGGACTGGAACACACTGGAGCGGAACCCACGGGACCGGAACCCGCTGGACTGGAACACACTGGACCTAGGCTTCACCTACGCTTGACCACCTTTCCCCGAGGGTTGAGCCCTCAGGTTCGGGCGGCCGGCAGGGCTTACAGGAAAAACCGGAACTGGAACTTGCAAGCAGGAACAGCAGGAATGAGGATCCAGGAGTGCCCCCTGGCACCTCGGCGAAGGCAAGGCAGCCAGGCAGGGAATGTCTGGGTTCTGGCAGTCGGCAGGTTAGACACTCGGACTAGTAGACTGTACCCAAGCTAATAGGAAAGCTATGCCCAGGCAAACCAGTCATACACAAGAAACATACACTAGGCAACTCAGGAGACTAGTAAAGCTACACACCAGCTAACAACAAAGCTGTGCCCAAGCTAACAAGTCATACACTGGAAACAAACTCAGAGCACTAGCAAAGCTATACACAGGCTCACAAGCCAAGCGGTGCCTAAGCTGGCTAGTCAACACTAGGACCAAACACAGAGAACTAGCAAAGCTATACACAGGCTAACAAGCCACACGGTGCCTAAGCTGGCTAGTCTAACACTAGGAACAAACACAGAGAACTAGCAAAGCTATACACAGGCTAACAAGCCACACGGTGCCTAAGCTGGCTAGTCTAACACTAGGAACAAACACAGAGAACTAGCAAAGCTATACACAGGCTAACAAGCCACACGGTGCCTAAGCTATCTAGTTAAACATAGAAACTCACACAGAGCAAACAGTGTACAGAGCACTCTATACACCAGGGCCCTTAGATGAAATGCAAAGGCTAGGGCTGTAGTCTCTAAGTGATTAATAAAGCCTACTACTACTACTACTACTATTTAGCATTTCTATAGCGCTACAAGGCATACGCAGCGCTGCACAAACATAGAAGAAAGACAGTCCCTGCTCAAAAAGCTTACAATCTAATAGACAAAGGTAAAATTATGTATCATAGCCCTTCCACACCAAAGGCACAGCTGCAGCAATCACCTTGCATCCAAACAGAGGCTTGACACACAGAGAAGTCAGCCCAGCGGGAGCCATCTTGGATACTGGCATAGAGGAGTCGGCGGCAGCCATCTTGGAAAAGGCATAGCCCACACAGGTGAGGTTCAGTAGGGCAATCAGCACACAGAGCCAGAGAGAAACTAAGACAGAGACAGACACAGAGACAAGCAGAAGCCAGCACAGCCACTGACTCCCAGAAACAGGGTAAGTCTGAGGGTGGTCACGGCCACAGACGTAACATAAGGTCAGGGCCAAGAGTTGAGGACTACCCATTCTTTGCCTTCAGACACAAATTGAAAAGCAAGGGTGGGGGTTAATGTTTGCTATCTAACCGGTTCAGATATGTTCTAAGGGCAAAGCACACAGCTCTCAAAAGGAGTAAAGGCTGACCACAGGCTAAACCAACTCGGAAGATGGCATGAGAAAACGCTTTATTGGTTATTCAAGGGACCCGACACGGTCCGTGTTTCGACACACAAGGTTGTGGTCAGCCTTTGCTCGTTTTGAGCTATGCAATCCTATATAATAATTCTCACCGCTAACATTCTATGCGTCTGCCTGCCTGCGTCCGTAACTTTCTTCACAGATGGGCTCCGAAGCCCTAGCTGATGTCACTAGACCCATTATGACGCGTCCTATATAATAATTCTCACCCCCAACGTTCTATGCGTCTGCTTGCCTGTAACTTTCTTCATAGATGGGCTCTGAAGCCCCGAGGGTTGGCGGTGGGAAGGGGGGCTCGAGAGGGTCGCGGCAGGGGGGTCCAGGGGTCAGGAACTCCAAGGGGGGGGGGGGTCGGGAAATCGGAGGAAAGGGGGTCTGCAAATCAGAGGGAGGGAGGCAGGGGGTGGGGTCTGGAACTCGGAGAGGAGGGGGGTCTGCAAATCAGAAGGAGGGAGGGAGGCAGGGAGGTGGGGTCTGGAACTTGGAGAGCAGGAGGGTTCTAGAACTCGGAGGGGGGTCTGGAATTCGGAGGGGGGAGGGAGGGGGTCTGGAACTGGGGGGAGGGGGTCTGGAGTTCGGGGGGGGGAGGGAGGGGGGTCTGGAACTTGGAGGAGGGGAGAATGCACCACCTGTACAAAAACTAAAAAAAACAAACGGGGGGGGACGACCCTGGAACTTGGAGGGAGGAGCAACGACAACCCTGGAACTTGGAGGGAGGGGGGGGGGTCACTGGAACTGGGTGGGAGGGGCCCCAGGCACACACACTGTCAGACACACTCGCACCCAGGTCCCAGTCTCACTCTCTCTGTCACACACACTCCGAGGAAAACCTTGCTAGCGCCCGTTTCAATTGTGTTAGAAACAAACGGGCCTTTTTCACTAGTAACCAATAAAGCGTTTTCTCAGCACCGTCTCCCGAGTTGGTCAGCCTTTACTCCTTTTGAACTGTGTGGAGTCTTCGTAGAGGCTTCTCCTGTTTGGTACTTTTGACTAAGGGCAAAGCAGAAAGAAGATTAAACCTTTTCTCATCCTACGTCCGGGAAAAGCGAGACAATTTATCCCATAATAAAAGGCGACAGGATGAGTAAGTGACCAAATCAGAATTAGGATGTGACTAGACAGACAGCAAACAAGAAGCAACTGGGTAAGTGCCAAACCAGATTAAGAGAAGGAATGAAAGTGAATGGGTGAGGATCAGGGCTGTAGTCAAGCGGTTACAGACCGGAGCAATAACTCCACTAGAGACATAAACCTGCCGCCTTCCGCTTTTCCTGCTCACTTTTTTGAAGCGCGGGCCGACGCTGGTTGGGCCGCGCGGGGCACGTGATGATAGCCAGGAGTTCCCTCGGCCAGCTGGCGACTGCGGGATCTAGCTCCGTTTCAGGCGCTTTTTGTTTGTTTGTAATATTTTCCCCATTATTACCAGCGATCGGTTTTTATTTGCTTTCTTTAGCAATATCGCGCGTCTAGGCTCCGTGGGGCATACTGGTATTATTCATTTTCTGCAAGAGCTAAGCAATACATTATGGGAGATAAGAAAAGCCCGACCAGGTAACGCGGCTCTTGTACACATCAGACATTCACAGACAGAGCGAGCTGCGGGGAGAGTCACCCGTGAGAGTCGCTTTTTTTTCTTTCTGGGCCGATGTTACACCGTGTCCCGGTGGCTGTAAGCGCCTCTGCGGCCATAATTCGTGTTAACGGCGGCCCAGCAGCTGTGATGCACCTCCCATGGAGTGGGGGACGCCGGATGATAGGAGGACGGGAGGAGGGAAAGCTGGAGGAATACCCGGAGCTGTCTCCCCACCCCCAGACCACTGGTGTGGGGGCGTGGGGAGAGAAAAAAAAAAGCCGGAGAAGGGGGGGAGGTTGGGGAGGATTGATTAGAGGCCGGGAGCAGGCCTAGGGCCGCCGCCGCCACTGCGACTGACCTCTCTCTCCCCGTTTGTTGTGTCCGCTCCGCAGGCCGAAGCGGCAGCCGAAGCCTTCCTCCGAGGAGGGGTACTGGGACTGCAGCGTGTGCACCTTCAGGAACAGCGCTGAGGCTTTCAAGTGCATGATGTGCGATGTCAGGAAGGGCACGTCCACACGGTGAGAGCGAGCGAGAGAGCCCCAGGTTCCTATCAGCCGCCTGCGCTCCCAGAGCACAAAGGTAGTGTGGGAGAGAGCCTTGTTTGCTCTGTGAGGATCAGCAGCAGCAGCCTCCCTGTGAATCAAGGGGCCTTGGGGATGCCCCTCGCTTCACAGGCACGGGCTCGGGATTCCTGACTAGACCTTGCCGGGAAAACCAGCGGGGCATGAGTAAATGGATCCCCATTATGAAACAAAATCCAGATTTCTTTTTGTGTTAGCCTAATAATGAGTGTATGTATTTTAGATTGTTGGAATATGTTGGTTATTGAAGTAGGCAACACACAGATCTGTAAGACAAAAATCTATCACTGTTCCCACTTTTGTATTAATGTATGTGCTTATATATCTCTTTAATATTTAAAAAGTGCAGTTTTCTAAGTAAATATTTGGAGAAATACAAATTATACATTGGAATTAGTAGTAATTTAATTGGTTTCATTCTCGGCCTACTTTTGTGTAATTAGCTGTTTTGTGTGTGTGTTTTTTGTGAATCCTTAAATCCTGTCTAAAATTCCTAGATGTGGATTATTTATGTTGTGACGTAGCATTGAATGGTACAAGACCATACATTTCTTTTTCTTTGACAACTATACCCTTTAGCATTAAAGAGGTGATGCTCTACTTGTTTCAGCCCCAGCTGAAAGAGCCAGTCTCTGCAGGGGTGGATAATTAATTCTTTGCTCTAGCCATCTGCAGCAAGGATGCTATTTAGCTGAATAACACTTTGTTGTGTATAGAGAAATCAATCTGAAAAGTGCACAGAATAAACAGAAAATATAACAATATCTTAGGAAAGAGATACTGTATTGTAATTGATTTCAGGATGCATATTTTATTCCTATAGATTAGAGATTACTGTATAAACAGAATTATAAAGGAACAGTACCTCAACCATAGGATAAGTGATTATCCTATAAAAAAAAATTTTCTTTCTTTTGAAAGTGGTAGGTAAGGGTAGATTGAAAAGACCAGTTGGGAGCGATAACAGTACGACAACTGTATAGTTTTATTTATCTTAGCTATATTGGGTCTGATATTCAAACAGGTTATGTGCCTAACTCTCTCCACCCCCCCCCCCCCCCCGCTTACTAAGCCGTACGGCAGTGCCAACATAGCCCATTCAAAGTGAATTGCCTGTGTTGGCATTACTGCACCGACTGCCGCTAGCTTGGCATGATAAACAGGGATGTTAGAGAGTTATGTTCCTAAATATACATATTTGATAACTTACTAGGACTGAGTTCTTAAATGTGTATTCATAAGTACATAAGTATTGCCATACTGGGAAAGACCAAAGGTCCATCGAGCCCAGCATCCTGTTTTCAACAGTGGCCAATCCAGGTCACAGATACCCGGCAAGATCCCAAAAATGTACAAAACATTTTATACTGCCTATCCCAGAAATAGTGGATTTTCCCCAAGTCCATTTTATAAGTCTATGGACTTTTCCTTTAGGAAGCCGTCCAAACCTTTTTAAAACTCCGCTAAGCTAACCACCTTTACCACATTCTCTGGCAACGAATTCCAGAGTTTAATTACATGTTGAGTGAAGAAAATATTTCTCAGATTCGTTTTAAATTTACTACATTGTAGCTTCATCGCATGCCCCCCTAGTCCTAGTATTTTTAGAAAGCGTGAACAGACGCTAAACTTCTAAATTTAGGAGCATAAAAAGTAGATGGCAACAAGGGCAGATTTAGGGAAGGGGGAATTTAGGAGCTTAACGCTGGCTTTCCAAAGGATGCAAGACTCTCCAAACATCAGCTGACAGAGGTTGGGCGGCTTCCTAGAACTTTGAGTTTTCTCTCTCATCTGGGATTGTGTGATTTATCCATTTCAGGGTCCTATGCCGTATTGAAATCCCCACCGATTGGAATTGGTATTTTATCTCTGTGTAGAAAAAGGGAAGTTAGGGTTTTATAAAATATTTGGTCAGTTTGGTTAGGGACCTTTTTAGATGAAGGGGTGAACAAACATGTAGATAAAGGTGAGCCGGTCGATATTGTGTATCTGGGTTTTCAAAAGGCATTTGACAAAGTACCTCATGAAAGACTCCAGAGGAAATTGGAGAACCATGGGATAAGAGGCATTGTCCTATTGTGGATTAAAAACTGGTTAAAAGATAGAAAACATAGATTAGGGTTAAATGGTCAGTATTCTCAATGAAGAAGGGTAGATAATTGGTTCCACAGGGGTCTGTGCTGGGATCGCTGCTTTTTAACATACTTATAAATGATCTAGAGATGGGAGTAACTAGTGAGGCAGTTAAATTTGCTGACGACACAAAATTATTCAGTCGTTAAATCGCAGGAGGATTGTGAAAAATTACAAGAGGACCTTAAAAGGCTGGGAGACTGGGCACCTAAATGGCAGATGATGTTTAATGTGAGCAAGTGCAAAGTGATGCATGTGGGAAAGAGGAACCCAAATTATAGCTACGGAATGCAAGGTTCCACGTTAAGAGTCACCGACCAAGAAAGGGATGTAGGCGTCATCGTTGATACGTTGAAACCCTCTGCTCAGTGTGCGGTGGCGGCTAAGAAAGCAACTAGAATGTTAGGTATTATTAGGAAAGGAATGGAAAACAAAAATGAGGATGTTATAATCACTCCATGATGTGACCACACTTCAAATATTGTGTTCAATCTGTTCACCGCATCTCAAAAAAGATAATAGTGGAATTAGAAAATATATAGAGATGGGCAACAAAAATTGTAAAGGGGATGGGACAACTACATTCCAAGTAACTATTTTCATCTTGGGGACAGAGTATCAATTATTGCTATCTTGACACGAACATTATGTTGTACGTGAGAAGACTGTCCCAGCCATTGATCCTCTCCCCTCCTGTTTAGTGGGGGAAGATTAGTTATCCTGAAATCCCTTGTTCACATTACATTGTCCTGTTACTCCAGCAATCCAGAGCTGAAACTTCACTACGCCTTATACTCAAATCCTGAGAAATCCTAGCCAAACCTTTGGATCTACATTTCTCCTTGTTTCTCCAGTCCCCCTACCTACACTCCCACTGTCCCAACCCTTTTATAACCTAATTGATTTCCATTAATAATCCCATTCCAGGATCAGTCTCTGTCAACACCTACTCCCCTTAACCCTTCTTAATCCCACCCACCATACCATAGTGGTTAAATGCCCTTTGAATATAATCCCCTTAAAAATCATAAATGGACCAAAAATTGTTCCAAGCACGGCATCATGGTAGTGGCACTCTCAGCAATATTACATTCAGAGGAAACCATAGTAACATTTTGGGCCAACACAGCGGCTGTCCTGCCCCCATAATTTCAAGCAAAACTATTTTTCCTTAGGTATGTACCCTTCCTGTTCCCCCTTTAGGGTTTCTTGATAGTGTCCGGTATGAGGGACTTTTTTTGCCCAGGCGATATGTGAACAATAAATCACAATGCACTAAGTGTGCCTGCTATTACTGTCCTTCTCCAATAAGCATGGCAAGATATAGTGCTAGTAATAAATAAAAGTGGGGGATTGGCAACATCAAATTTGATGGCAATGCCTTGATCCCCAGTGCTCAGGTTGCCAGATGTTTAAACAAAAGGAAAAATCACTCATCACTTGATCCATAACAGCTACAAAATGCTTGTTGATGCTGAGAGTGTAACTAGTCCAACTAAGAACCATGAGTTATCAAAGATATTGTGCAGTAGGATTTCTCTCTCTGAGCCAAAGGTAGCCAACCCCTAGTCCAACTGTGAGACAAACCCACCATTCAGTAAGAGGCTGTTGGTATCATGAAAACACTTGACCTGGGCAAAGACCCACCCTTTCAGAAAGGCTGCCAACAGCTTTTAGAGATTGTACAATCCACTCAGCGAAATAACCAGATGAGCAGGGAGGACTGAGAAAAGACCCATAGTGTTGTTCTGGGTTTGGTTTAATTCCTGAGGCATCTGCACAAATGGTTCAGTTCCCATCACTTCAACATATGCTCGCCGTCGGTGAAGCCACTCCAACTTCAAGCTGAGCCATAAAAATTTGTGCTGCTTCCATAGTCTCTTAGAGCTGATTCTTTCCATTAGGTATTATTTTGAGACGAACTGGCTAGAGGGAGTACAAATCTGATTTTGCAGGTCATGAGCTGCGTGCATTTTGGAGGGCATCTTCGATTCTGTGCAGCCACACCCACAGAGAAATCTTGAAAGAAAGTATTTTTTTACTTTACCAGGTGCTTATATTCCGCTCACACCTTGAGAGGTTCAGAGTGGGTTACAGAGTAAAGAGAATTCATCAAGATTGCATTGGGAAGAGTAGTTTCAATAGCAGATTACAGAGTGGGTTAGTAGTAGATAATTCAGTTTAATACATAGATGCAATGAAAAAGACTTAGTTTGACATTAGACATATTGAAAAAGTCATGTTGGGGAATCAGATTTGCGAGGAGTTTGGTAAGACGTATTTCTTGAATAGAATGGATTTTAAGTTTTTGTTTGTATGTCTCTATGGTTTTTGTTTTCATATGTGAGAGTTTTTCCGTTTCTCAGGGCCTGGAGGATTGTGACTTAATATTTATGTAATTAAACATTTTTAAAATCGCCACCCTTGTTTTGTTAGAGGCTATCTGTCAAACCCAAGTTTGTGGGCCTTCTCCACTCTTAACTGTCCCAAATGAGTACCCAACTGTAAAGGCCAAGGTAACCTGGCATCCAAGAAGCCAGTGAGCTCATTGCTATGGTTTCAGCGATTGAGTCCAGCACGAGGATAGCTTTAATAGCTTGAAGATATTATTACATTAAACATTAAGCTGTTTCAAATGTTATGTTTGAACACAAATTCATGATACATCATAAATGCAGACTTATATATGGACACAGTTTGAGTCCAGTGATATTGTCACATTAAATATTAGGCTGTTTCGGCTGCCTATATTGATGATAATTTTGATTTGTCCTTATCGATGGTGAAACACGTTTCATGCAAATTAGGTCCTGACAGAGCACCACTGCAATTTACATGATTTACATATTGATACACATTCAGTTTATAGAGCTCTTGGTATTTAATAGAGCTTATGTATCTGTTTTGAATTATTTATTTTATTATTATTTTTTTATTATTTATTTATTCACTTCACTACTTGATTTTCACTATTTTATCATTCACATGATCCATATATTGATATACATAGAATCATAATTTAATTTGTAGTACGCTAGCTCTTGGTATTTGATACAAGTATCCTATGGGCTTATATATCTCGATTTTCATTATTTTTTATTTTTTTTCTTCATTTTTATTTATTGTTTTTTATTATTTTCATAGTCTCATTATTGAGATGTCGTCATTGTCTATTAAAAATTGCTTTTTATTCAGGTAGACGCAGTTTTGGGCTGCTTATGCTGGTTTTTTAAAGAAATTCCTTTTATCCTTGCTCTGATATGCAATTTGCGAGTAAGTATTATATACCTATTTGAGTTTTATGTTTATTAATTATTTATTATTTTTTAGTTTTTATTTTTTTTTTTCATTTTTATTTTTAATTTATTTCCTTATTTTTTTTTTAGTTTTCATTTTTTCATTCATTTTTTCATGTAATCATGCATTTTACATAACTGTTCTTCTTCTTTTAGCTGTTCTTATTTAAGAAACATACTAACTAGGTACGTGTCCTTAATCTTATGTTTCTTAATGGTTTTACAACTCATTTCAAAATTAAACCTTCACATTTGCGCCTGTGCCCTTTCTTTGTTGGTAATTTATAATGTATATGTTTTCAATTCACAATGTAGAAGTTTTTAGATATATTACTATATATATTTTAAGCATTTCTATGTTATATTTTTCAATATTAGTTAATGTCTAATGTAATTTTACATGTTCATTTTAATATATTTTTAAATGTTTATATTATTTTTGAATCAAAAGAGACAATGTTTATAATTCACGTCTATGGTTTACATGTACATTTTTTTTTGTTACATTTGTACCCCGCGCTTTCCCACTCATGGCAGGCTCAATGCGGCTTACATGGGGCAATGGAGGGTTAAGTGACTTGCCCAGAGTCACAAGGAGCTGCCTGTGCCTGAAGTGGGAATCGAACTCAGTTCCTCAGTTCCCCAGGACCAAAGTCCACCACCCTAACAACTAGGCCACTCCTCCATTATCATTCACATTGATGTTTTATGTGTTTTATAGAGATAGAGATATATATATTTATTTATTTTTTATAATTTCTCATATTTTTTAATTTATGTTTGTTGTTCATTATAGCCCCTGACGCAGCCCCTTTGTTGGGCGAAACACGGCCTGTGTCGGGCATTTGTCTAACATACGGTATCTTCAATAAAGTATTTTGGATATTATACTGATCTGCTGGTTTGTTCTCCATGTTGGATTTTGCAGATTGTTTGCCTTGTTGCTTTCTGGCTCCCTCCAGTTTGGCATTGATCAATACCAATTTTTTGTCCAGCGGTGTCTCCATAACCGTCGTGACCTCTGCAGCCAGCCATGTTGAGTTAACAAAAGGAGGTGCAGGACTGTGGGATGTCACCATCTTTTCCTCCCCTGTTCGCGTCGTCTCCTTGTCTCTACCATTTTTGCGGGCATCTCCTCACTCTCTCCGCTACTTCTTTTCAGTTTGGTTATGCTTCCAAGGTGTTACCTCAAACTTTGGTATGTTTTCATGGGTCTGATGCATTTGCAAAATTGGGTTTTTAAGCGGGGTAGAGGGAGAAGCTGTTCTCGGCTGCTTCCCCGAACATGGTGTCTCATGACCTCAATATGCTTTAAGATAGCAAATTTCAATATAGGCATTTAGGACAAGTTTTTTTTTGTTGTGTTATGCTTAAAAGTATACTCTCAACACAGAAGTGTGTCTTCCAGACCAGCATTCTGTAACCAACTTTAATGTTTTACCTAAGAGAAAATTTTGAAACTATGTTAGGACATAATCCATTGCAATACTGCCATGTTGAGTTATTGCCAAAACTACCAAGTTCATTATTTTCATAACTTTTAAATAGTTCATTAAAACGAAGGTCTTTCTCATTCATAGTTTGTGTATAAAAGGAAAGCTATTGAGGTTTTTAAAATGGATTAATTGGGCGACTCATAGTGGTGCAGTGCCATGCAGATAACGTGGCTTCTTTAGTTCAGTCTTTTGCTTCCCAGGCCAGCTGTAAGGAGCTCTAGTAATTGTGCAACAGTGATACTGAGTCGCTGGATATAGAGTGCATGATGCATTGGCTTCCTGCTGAGGATTCACTGCAGTGATTTGAGTTACGTGAAATGAAAGGGGATATAAAATGGGGGAAAGTCCCTAGATGGTGGCAAATGAATGCTTATCGTTCTTAGTGAACTGGAAGCCCAAAGGATCAGGAGGAAACTGCTGGGTCAAAAGCACAAAGGATTAACATTTAGCAGTCTTTCTGTTTATAATAGAAGCTTTCATGGAGTCTGATTTTAATTGTAAAAATACAGCAAGAACCTTTTCTGAGGCAAGATGTAGTTTTTTTTTAATTACATTGACTAAATGAACA
The DNA here is from genome assembly GCF_901765095.1 of Microcaecilia unicolor. Lineage (NCBI taxonomy): Eukaryota > Metazoa > Chordata > Amphibia > Gymnophiona > Siphonopidae > Microcaecilia > Microcaecilia unicolor. The sequence continues at coordinate 46,470 of NW_021963477.1, read as the reverse complement.
TAATAGTTGATCTGTTTGTGTTTAGGCTGGCAAAATGAATTCATGGAGGATACTGCAATACTGAAGAAGAGCTTTTATATAGATTTAGATGAGTGACAGATAAATTAAGCTGTTGAGTGGTATTATATATATATATATATATATATATATATATATATATATATATATATTTTATTTTATTTTTTTTTTTTTTGGGGGGGGGGGGGGGGGTAACTGGTTCCCAATATGGCCTATGTATTTTAGCTTGTTGCATGATTTTACTTTACTTTTCTAAGTTACAGAGAGATCTTCTATTTTTGAGACCAGTGGTTATAAGTATATGATTGATTTAATTAATTTATTTCATTTATATCCTACATTATTCCAATAGATGAGGTTCAGTGTGGCTAACAACTTATTGTTATAATAAAATAAATGAGGATTGAGTAATTACAATATGGAACGAATGCTAGTTGCAAAAAAAGGTAACAGTCATCCATGTATAATAACAATTAGAAAATATCTGAGAAATTGAATAATTGTACAATTTGGGGTTTAAATTAATTATGATCATCCGTGAGAAATTGCTTAAACAGAGAGGATTTAAGTTATTTCTGGAATATCAAAAAATTAGGTTCCTATCTGGTGATTTTCGGAAGGGAATTCCACCATTTGGTACAGAAATAATCCTGACATGTAGATAGACTTGTAGATCACATTTTTTGCAACCAGGATAGTAGAGGGTTAGATAATCTCTTAACCAGGGAGAGCGTTGTGAAGGGGGAGATCAGTTAAAGGTTGCATATAATCAGGGGTTAAGCCACATACAGTTTTGTAAACAAATGTACATAGTTTGAATGTTGTTCTGTCTTTGATTGGGAGCCAGTGTAACTTTATAAGCAAAAGGGCTGCACTTTCAAATCTCGTAGCCTTGTAGACTAATCTGGCTGTGTTATATTTTGAATTGTCTGCAGTTTTTTCAAGGAAGATTCCTTACAGCCAGCATAAATGGCATTGCAATAATTGAAGTGTGATAATGCTAATGTTTGTACTAAGGTTCTAAACATATTAGGGAAGAGATGCCTGATTCTTTTTAGTTTCCACATTGCTTTAAAGGTTTTAGTGATGACTGCTTGGACTTTGATGTTGAATAACATGTAGGAATCAGTTATTATACCAAGTATTTGGGACTCCAGTGGATAAGTTACTTTATCAATTGTGAAGCTGTGACAGTTTACGACATGGTGAGAGTTAGATAATAACATAAATAAAGGCCCAAATCTCCATCTGGTCTAGACCAGATTTCATGATAGCACTTCTTCAATAGAAATCTTTGAAAGGGATGTTGGTGGTTAGGTTATTTGCTTAAATAAAATTATTATAACTATGGGCATCGTGCACCTTTCCTAAGAGGTACATCATAATATTGTTGTTTCTTTCTCTATAATATCACCAAAATTCGTCATTTCCTTTCTGAGCACACTACCAGAACCCTTATCCACACTCTTATCGCCTCTCGCTTAGACTATTGCAACTTGCTTCTCACATGTCTCCCACTAAGCCATCTCTCTCCCCTTCAATCTGTTCAAAATTCTGCTGCATGACTTATATTCCGCCAGTGTCGCGATCGTTTAGCGTTTATTTTCTATACCGTCACTTCTTGCATAGCAAATCAGAACAGTTTACATCTTTTAACTATTCAAGTACTTGCACTGTCCCATATGGACTCACAGTCTTAAGTATATTGTACCTGGGGCAATGGAGGGCTAAGTGACTTGCCCAGGGTCACACGGAGCTGCAGAGAGAATTGAACCTAGTTCCCCAGGATCTTAACCCACTACTGACCGTTAGGCAGCAGTGGGAATCAAACCCGGTTCCCCAGGTCCGTACCCCGCTGCACTAACCATTAGGCCACTCCTCCCTACCTCCCTACGATGCTCATATTAGCCCTCTCCTTGTCACTCCATTGGCTCCCTATCCGTTTCCGGATAGGGAGTTACAAGTGCATTCACTCTGTAGCTCCTCAGTATCTCTCCACTCTTACCTCTCCCTACACTTCTCCCTGGGAACTCTGTTCACTGGGTAAATCTCCCTTCTCTTCACCCTTCTCCTCCACTGCTAACTCCAGATTCCGTTCCTTTTATCTTTCTGCACCATATGCCTGGAAGCTCTTTCTTCGGTTGTCTTCAAATCTATGCTGAAAGCTACCTTTTTTGATTTCACTTTTAACTCCTAACCCGTACTCACTTTCAGCCCCCATTTTTATCATTCCCACCTAAGTAATTCCCTTATCCCTTATTTGTCGTGTTTGTCTGTCCTAGTTAGATTGTAAGCTCTTTCGAGCAGGGGCTGTCTCTTTATGTCTAGTGTACAGCGCTGTGTACGTTTAGTAGCACTATAGAAATAAGTAGTAGTAGTATTGAATAAGATGAGTGAAAGAGGGGATGCCTGGGGGACTCCACAGTCTGGAGCCTATTGGTGGGAGATGGAATTAGATTTGACTTGATAGGAACTAGATTTTAAAAATCCTCAAAACCAATTTAGGCTAGACCCTCCTATACCTAGATTGTCCATTAATGCAAGTAGTAAATTATGGTCTACTACATGAAATGCACTTGACACATCAAATTGCATAAGGATGATCTTCCTGCCTAGGCTGATTTCTTTCCTGAAGTTAGCAATTAGTGTGGCTAATGATATCCTGTTGAACATTTTTTAAAAGATGTCTTGCAGAAATCTGAGATTATGTGGAATATTCTTCGTATAAATGCATCTATAATGATTTCTTGTCTGAGATTTTGTAGGAATTTCTCTATATATTCAGCAAAGGCGTTAGTAAATTTTAGTGATCCTTTTTTTAGTAATGGAAGGGCTTGTGATGGGAATCAAGTCCAAAATATATTGTTGCTGAGGCAGCAGTGAAAAAATTGTTCATGGGGTGTCTGCTGTACCTTGCTGAAACCTTGCTCTTACCTTTGTAAGTCTTTGATTTTTTTTCGTGGCTCCTAAACAGCGAGGCGAGACTCTGGTTTACCCATCTGCTGACCCTTTTCAGCCGGTTTCTCAACAGAAGATTGTGCAGTTTCACAGTTCCAGCCGCTTTCACTTTCACACTTGGACCAGTGTTTTGCTGTGGCTTCTGTTGGAGTGGCAGTGCTGCTTGAAGGGGGAGGTTTCTCCAGTCCGAATATTTGTTTCCCATTACCTCCCCAGGGACTCATGGAAAGAGCGATTTTGTTGCAGCGAGAGATTGCTTCCAGTACTGGATCATCCTCAGGAAGGGAAGAACAAACAGCAGTGTTGGGAAGAAATCCTGCCAATATAGGAGAAGTTGGCACTGGGACTCAACCGGCTGCATTGGGAGGAGACAGCCTTCTGTGGTTCCAGGTATGATTCCAGCTATGCCAAGATCTGAGGTTTCTTTACAGTCCATTTGGGACACCTCTTTATCTAAATCTCATCTAATATGTCAGCTTTTGTATCTATAGTGGAAAGTACTTCTCAGGAATTTCAACAGAAGTTAATAGATGCTGAAAATCAATCTGCTGTGAATGCATTAATTAAGGACAAGGCTATATTTCAGAGGAAATTGGAATGTGTTGAAAAATGATGTGAGTCAACCACCGAGGTGGAGGAAAAGGATCCACTATGATCGTACTGGGTCAAACAAAAAAGTAGCGTGATCAACAAGAGTCTTCAAATATTTCCAGGGAGATGGAGAGTAGTATATACATTTTATTCCATAAAAGATTTTTAAAATGGTGACTTGATACGGCACCATGTTTTGGCAAAGTGCCTATCTCAGGAGTGAAAAACATATATATGTACATTACATACGGAAAAAAATGAAAATGTAGATATGTTTTTATTCAACATGTTTTATTTATATTGTAACTTTAAAAAACAATATTGATGATATGAATATGAATAAATCGTAACCTTTGAAACCAAAAAGCCAATATAGACATTAAAATATGTATTACAAAAGTATACATGTAAATAATACAGTAACAGGATGACCAGGATATAGAATATTCAATGGGTTTCTCAAAAAATAGACTAACAGTATATGGTAGAAGTATTGGTAATGGTTGATATTTCTCCCTCCTTTTAATAAGGATTACTTCTTGCCTGTGAGGAGAGGTAGAGGAGAAGAAAATGCTATGCAATACTTGGATATCTCTGATGTTTTAGAGAGTTCAACAGATGAGATAAAAGGACAATCTAATGAAGTTTTTGTTTCTGAGCAAGACTTGAATGCATTACTGAGATTTCATTTCAGGAAGTCAACATCTCTTTCTGGATTAGAGAGTTTAGATTTATCCTGAGCACATATATGTAAAATGCAGATGACACTGTTTTTCCACACCCTTGATGGTCAACATCTGTTGGCATGTGGTCACATTGGGCTTTCATTGCTCAACAAATGACCTTTTTTGCCATACTGGTGCTTCTTATATCCTTGTGTTTGGCTTTCTGTTTTCTCCAGACCAGATCCCCTGTCTGCTGTTTCTTAAATCTTGCCTCTAATTTCGATCAAATTGAGACGTGCCAGGAGTGATACATTTATTGTTGGGCCATGCCTTGCTGATACTTACTGACATGTTTTGATTTTTTTCCATTATGGACACTAAATTGATCTCTGCTTAAGAAGCAAGGCAGTTGCTTGAGTTGTGTCTAGTAGGGCTCCTATGAGCTCAAATTGCTGTTACAAGCTTAGGTGAAATTTATGGTAAGTTGTGAGTAATTTATGATAAAACCCTAGTATTTCTAGGACCTGAATGGTTGTATTACTTCTGCAGGAATTCTGTGCAACTGTGCAGCCTAGAATTTGCGCAGAGTTCCCCAGCCGCGCAGGATTCATCATTGTCATGCAGAATCTGTGCTCCCTGGGCCTACCTTAACATGCCCTGGTGGTCTAGTGGCCTCTTCGGTGACAGGAAAGAACCCTATTCTTTTTCCTGCCCACTTCTGCTTCTCTCTGGCCAGTGCTGCTGCTTCTTCAAAATAGCCGCTGACACTTCAAGTGGTAATCTTGTGAGACTGCCACAGGAAGTCTTGGCAGCCATTTGGAAGAAGCAGCAGTAGCGACTCGGTGCAGCGAGCAGGAAAGAGTGGTGTTCTTTCCTGCCCCAAAGAGGTACACTCCTAATACAGCTCCTTCTCATCATAGCTCACTGGTGAGTTGGGGTGGATGCTATGTATGGGATCTCCTTTGTACTCTACTCTGATACCTCTTGGAAGAGGAGTTTAGATCAGAAATGGACCTGGAGAGGGTTTTTAGAATGTCACTGTTACTTGATCAAGGTAGAAGCTTCTTCCATTTTATCACTGAAGAAATTATCTCCAGTGGAACAGCAGATCCGCAAGTTTTTCCTTCACATCCTTCACATCATACATTACATCTGAGGCTCAAGACTAGGTGAATCTCCGGTGTTAGTACCCACAGCAGAAGCTTTTGATGCAGTATCGAAAATATTAGACTTATGTGCTACTTTCCCGGAAGACTGGAGGGTAGCCAATGTTACTCCGATTTTTAAGAAAGGTTCCAGAGGAGATCCGGGAAATTATAGACCGGTGAGTCTGACGTCGGTGCCGGGCAAGATGGTGGAGGCTATTATTAAGAATAAAATTGCAGAGCATATACAAAAACATGGACTGATGAGACAAAGTCAGCACGGATTTAGTGAAGGGAAGTCTTGCCTCACCAATCTAATGCATTTTTTTGAGGGGGTAAGCAAACATGTGGACAATGGGGAGCCGGTTGATATTGTATATCTGGATTTTCAGAAGGCGTTTGACAAAGTGCCGCACGAAAGACTCCTGAAGAAATTGCAGAGTCATGGAATCGGAGGTAGGGTATTATTATGGATTAAGAACTGGTTGAAAGATAGGAAGCAGAGAGTAGGATTGCGTGGCCAGTATTCTCAGTGGAGGAGGGTAGTTAGTGGGGTCCCGCAGGGGTCTGTGCTGGGTCCGTTGCTTTTTAATGTATTTATAAATGACCTAGAGATGGGAATAACTAGTGAGGTAATTAAATTCGCCGATGACACAAAATTATTCAGGGTCGTCAAGTCGCAGGAGGAATGTGAACGATTACAGGAGGACCTTGCGAGACTGGGAGAATGGGCGTGCAAGTGGCAGATGAAGTTCAATGTTGACAAGTGCAAAGTGATGCATGTGGGTAAGAGGAACCCGAATTATAGCTACGTCTTGCAAGGTTCCGCGTTAGGAGTTACGGATCAAGAAAGGGATCTGGGTGTCGTCGTCGATGATACGCTGAAACCTTCTGCTCAGTGTGCTGCTGCGGCTAGGAAAGCGAATAGAATGTTGGGTGTTATTAAGAAGGGTATGGAGTCCAGGTGTGCGGATGTTATAATGCCGTTGTATCGCTCCATGGTGCGACCGCACCTGGAGTATTGTGTTCAGTACTGGTCTCCGTATCTCAAAAAAGATATAGTAGAATTGGAAAAGGTACAGCGAAGGGCGACGAAAATGATAGTGGGGATGGGACGACTTTCCTATGAAGAGAGGCTGAGAAGGCTAGGGCTTTTCAGCTTGGAGAAGAGACGGCTGAGGGGAGATATGATAGAAGTGTATAAAATAATGAGTGGAATGGATCGGGTGGATGTGAAGCGACTGTTCACGCTATCCAAAAATACTAGGACTAGAGGGCATGAGTTGAAGCTACAGTGTGGTAAATTTAAAACGAATCGGAGAAAATTTTTCTTCACCCAACGTGTAATTAGACTCTGGAATTCATTGCCGGAGAACGTGGTACGGGCGGTTAGCTTGACGGAGTTTAAAAAGGGGTTAGATAGATTCCTAAAGGACAAGTCCATAGACCGCTATTAAATGGACTGGAAAAATTCCTCATTTTTAGGTATAACTTGTCTGGAATGTTTTTACGTTTGGGGAGCGTGCCAGGTGCCCTTGACCTGGATTGGCCACTGTCGGTGACAGGATGCTGGGCTAGATGGACCTTTGGTCTTTCCCAGTATGGCACTACTTATGTACTTATGTACTTATGTACTTATGTACTTCCCTTTGCCAAGTAGCAAACAGAGGACCAGAGCAAACGGACAGTGCCTGGGTTTGGGCATCTCCACCAGCAAAAGGCAGGGTTTAACACCAACACTACCATGAGGGTGGGAAGCAGGGAGGGGGCAGAGATGAGCTGAAAAGAAATGTGTGGACCCCCCCTCCATAAAAATGGGTGTCTGCATACACCCCTGGTACAAGCTAAAACTATATCTCCCAAACTGAACCTAACTAAAGGGAATTTATGAACTTTCACTCAAGTTTAGTCACTACTGGCCTTTTCAGCAGTTAGATTCCACGAGTGCCACAATTTTGGAGGAGGCTTAAGTACAAGGTGAGGGGGCCCAGGCCTCTTTCCCAGCCACGCCATTGGCTCGTACCTTTTCATTAGTATTTCAAGGCCAGTTACCATTCAGATATTTGCAGATATTTCCCTGTCCCTAGAGGACTTAGAATCTAAGGGGCTGATGCAAAAAGCTTACCACAGGTGTTGATATGGAGTTAGCATGACATCTGCATGCAATTTTATAGCCGCATGATACAGAGAAGTGTTTCACACAGAAAATTATTTTGTATGAATCTGTGCATAGGATAGCACATAGCATATTAGAATAAATGTTAATGAAACTGATAGTTATTCTGTCCTGATATAGAGAAGTGGGTAGAAAACTTTAAGGCAGAGCACAAGGAAGGAGTTTTACCCCTCCTGTGATGTGGCATTAAAAGGGTTAATTTGATCTTCATTCTGTCTGCACATGTGCTAGAATATAGTTTTCCACATAAATGTTGGCATCTTATAAATTTTATTCTCACCAGATATTTGTGATGCCATTATTTACTTGCACAATAACATTCCAGCACATGCAGATATGTGCCAACACTTTTCATTTTGCTTGGACATTTCCAAAGTACTAGCTGTCTTCAGTGTAGAACCTTGTGTACAGAAGTTTGGTGTGCCTGTCCTGATTAGCACACAAGTTCTGCATACTTCAAATTTGCATATGAATATCTTACTGCATCATCAACAAAAACTTTTGCTTTATGTTAGTGTTTGAAGCTGTGCACGTAGCTGTCAACACACAGCTCTGATGCAAGGTTTTCTGTATCAGCTCCTTGGAAAGCTAAGTAACTTGCCCAAGATTACATGGGGAACCAGTAGGATTTGAACTCTGGCTGAACTGGGAAACAAGTATGATTTGAACTCTGGCTTCAGCCCACTGCTCTAACTATTAAGCTACTCCTTCTCCAATAAACATTAGTATTTCGTAAGGAGCCTCTTTTGGCTTTTGAGCTCAGCCAAGTTTTTGAGCTTGCAGGCTAAAAGCTGCCTGAGGCTACAGTTACAAGTGATTTTTCTTCCTGCATCCTGTAGCCAAAGTGGGTAGACGATCCCGGGTCGGCAGAGTACCAAGCAAAAAAAATTATGAGAGCTTTCTGGAGCATGAGCAGCTCCAACACGCATGCGCAAAGTGCCTTCCTGCCCACAGTGCAACCGTGCCTCTCGATTCTTTTTTTCTCCACGTGAGAAGTGGCGGTTCATCTTGTTGCTCCACATGCCCGAGAGAGAGCTTATTTTTGTGCCTTTGCTTCTGCTTTATTTTATTTTAAATTGGGTTCAATGTCGCCCCCATCTCACCAAGCAGCTTGGGCAAGGTGCATCGGGTGAAGGCCAAGAAGCACCATCACTGATCTCCTTTGATGCACGGTGCCGGGAGCTCTGGGACACTGAGGAACTTGGCATGCAAGAAGCGTCGACACTGGGAAGATCGCTCCCCCTCCATTCAAGAGGAGCTGATTCATACTTTTCCCAGCAGCCTAGATCCTGCTCCCTCACTCCAGGTGGTTCGGCAACTTGACCCCCAACTGGTCCCTCAGCCTTTACCGATGGTGGCCTTTACCGTATCTGGGCCTTGCTCCCAGAGCTTTTGGAGAGATTTGATGCAGCAATGTGCATTGGCGGTGCCTGTGCTTGCCTTGCCTTCTGCAGGGGCCCCGTCTGGTACTCAGCACACAGTGCGGCCTCTGACGCCAGTGCCAGTTACGGCCCCTTTGTCAATTACCACCCAGTCCGGTACCTCTTTGATGTCGGAGGAAGCTTTTCTGGAGTCGAGTCGGGATCCGACTCCTCGACTCCATTCTCGAGGGCATGGATCCTCAATGTTGAGGCGGGCTCGGTCTTTGACATCCCTTGCTGCACGGGAACGGGGTTTGCGGGAATCCCACGGAACCCGTGGGATTCCCACAGGGACGGAAGCAGGTCCTGTGGGGTTCCTGTAGGGACGGAAGCAGTTCTGCAGGGTTCCCGCGGGGACGGAAGCAGGTCCTGTGGGGTTCCCACGGGTATGGAAGCAGTTCTGCGGGTTTCCCGTGGAAGTGTAAGCTGCACTGCATCAGCCTCTCATCTACCGAGTACCTTGAGTGCTGTCTCCTCCTCCTCTTCTTCCTCCTTGCTTTAACAGCACAAATGTGGAAAGACTTCCATTAAGGAGGTGGTAGAGACACAAATGATGATGGAATTCAAAAAGGCTTGGGATGAACACAAAGGATCTCTAATTAGAAAATGAAAGTTATAAAAATTCTAACCTTAAATGGCTGCATGTGTGTGGATGTATCAAGTGACGCTTAGATGGCGACTCTGGCTGTGATTAACTAGGGCCGATACTGGGCAGACTTGTATGGTCTGTGTCTAATATATGGCAGTCTGGTTTAGGATGGGCTAGAAAGGGCTTAGACAGCAACTTCAGTGGCTGGAACATAAGGACAGTGCTGGACAGAGTTTTATGGTATGTATCCCACAAATGAGAAGACGAATAGACTGGAGTGGGCTTCAGCGAGAACTCCAGCAGCTGGAACATAAGTATAGGGCCAGATAGACTTCTGTGGTCTATGTTCCAGAAACACGAAAGAAAGTATATAATATCACACTCGTTGATTTAATCATGAATTGATAGTGAGTGAGACTATTGTGCAGACTGGATAGACCGTTCAGGTCTTTATTTGCTGTCACTTACTATGTTACAGTTGATCCTCTTTGCTCCCGGGCAGATGCGCAGACCTCAGCTCTGACACAGGCAAGAGCATCGGATGTCACCTGCATGTGGTGACCTCTCAGCACACAGTGCCAGAAATCAGAGACAAATCTTACATATGCACACCAGAGTGTTCTAAGTTTCAGCTTCCATTCCTTCCTTGCCTACAGTGATGTGGCTCAAATCCAGAGAGAGACTGAGGGAGCTGACCAGAATTTTCTTTTATGTACCATTAAATTCTTGCGGGGATGGGTGGGGATGGGTTAAATTCTTGCGGGGACGGGTTGGGCTGGATTAAATTTTTGCGGGATAGGTAAGATTCCAGTGGGGATGGGTGAGATTCTAGCAGGGACGGGCGGGGATGGGTAAGATTTCTGTCCCCGTGCAACTCTAGTGCTGTCCGATACTGAAGAGGAACACTCATGGGAATCGGAGGATGATCCCAGGTACTTCTTCTCAGATGAGCCCTATGGGATCCCTTCAAACCTTCCCCTGCACCTGAAAGGAGACTGTCCCCACCAGAGAGTCTCTCCTTCACCTCTTTTGAACGGGAAATGGCTGAGGCCATTCCATTACCTGTAGAAGTGGAGGATGAGCCCAGGGCCAAGATGCACGAGGTCCTGGACTACACCTCTCCACCTAAGGAGGCAGTAACTGCTCCTCTCTGTGAGTTACTCAAGGAAGTCCTTGTCAGGAACTGGGCGTCCCCTCTGTCCGTCCCTGTGGTCTCTAAGAAGATTGATACCTAATATCGGATCCACGGGGAACCTAGGTTGATGAGGTCTCGGTTACCCCATGAATCCATGGTGGTGGATGCCGCTCTCAAAAAAGGCAGAAGTACTAGGGACTATGCCTCGGTTCCGACAGGCAGAGAAGCTAGAACCCTAGACTCTTTTGTCAGAGAGATGTATCAGGCCGCTATGCTCATTGTCTGTATTCAATCTTACCAGCTCTTCATGAGCGTTTACTTACGAAACTCGGTGAGGCTGCTGCCATACTTGGTCGATTCTCTTCCTCTGGAGCAGCCTGAGCCGTTTCATCAGCAGCAGCAGAAGGCGTGTCGCAAGTTCTTGGCCAGGGGCATTTATGACACTTGATGTGGCATCCAGAATCTCTGCCCAAAGTATAGCAATGCGCAGACTTTCATGGCTGTACGTTTCTGACCTGGACCATTCGGTCCAGCACAGGATGGCGGATGCCTCTTGCAGAGAGAAGGTCAAAGAGGTCACTCACCATATTAAGAAGCACACTGATGCTATGTCTTCTCTCTCCCGCTGGGCGTCTTCTGCAGCTGCCTCCTCATCCAGGAGGTATATTTTTAGGTCGTGGAGTGCCACCTATTCTAGGAGTAGGTACACCCCTGCGGCTCGCCAGCCTGCTCAGGCTCAGCCCCAGCGCGTTCGTTCTCGTTGACAGTATGCGCCCAAGGCCCCTGCTGCTCCCCAGCAAAAGCAAGGGACGAGCTTTTGACTGGCTCCAGCAGAGCATAGCCATGATCAAAGTGTCTGTTCCAGACAACTAAAGGTGGCCTCTTATAACCTCTGACTGGTGGGTTCTTCAAATAGTCTGTCTTGGATACACCCTCAATTTGCTTTCCAAACCTCCAAATTGCCCACTGAGAGATCATTCTTTCAGCTCTCAGCACAAACAGGTACTTGCAGAGCAACTCTCTACTCTTTTCAAGGCCCATGCGGTCAAACCCGTTCCACCAGGGGAGGAAGGGCAGGAATTCTATTCCAGGTACTTCCTTGTGCAGAAAAAGACAGGGGGGTGCTTCCCATCCTAGACCTAAGTGCCCTGAACAAATTCCTGGTCCGAGAAAAGTTCTAAGATGGTTTCCCTGGGCACCCTTCTTCCCATGATTTAGGAAGATGATTGGCTATGCTCTCTGGACTTAAAGGATGCATACACTCACATCCCCATACTTCCAGCCCACAGGAAATATCTTCGATTTTGGCTGGGAACACATCACTTTCAGTCCTCTTATTGCCTTTTGGCCTCGCATCAGCTCCCAGTTTTAAAAAAAAAAATGTCTAGCCATAGTTGCAGTGTCACTACACAGACTAGGAGTTCATGTGTTCCCTTATCTCAACGATTGGCTAGTGAAGAGCACCTCGGAGAAATGTGCTTGGGAGTCCATGCAGATGACTATTCGGGTGCTGGAACTACTAGGGTTCGTTGTAAACTACCCCAAGTCCCATCTACAACCGGCTCAACAATCAGAATTCATAGGAGCCCTGCTCGATACAAAGACTGTCCGAGCCTACCTCCCAGAGACGTGTGCAGACAGCCTTCTCTCCCTTGCGTCCAAGGTTCGGACATCGCAGCAGATCACAGCTCAGCAGATGTTGAGATTGTTGGGCCAAATGGCTTCCACAGTGTATATTACACCCATGGCATGTCTACACATGAGATCTGCTCGATGGACCCTGGCTTCTTAGTGGTATCAAGCCACGGGAAGTCTGGAGGATGTCATCCAAGTATCCCCGGAGTTTGTATACTCTCTTCAGTGGGGGACAATTTGGCCCAATTTGACCTTAGGACTACCATTCCAAATTCCTCATCCACAAAAAGTGCTGACGACAGATGCATCTCTCCTGTGGTGGGGAGTTCATGTAGATGGGCTTCACACCCAAGGAGCTTGGTTGCTCCAGGAAACTAATCTCCAGATCAATCTCCTGGAACTCTGAGCAATCTGGAATACTCTAAAGGCTTTCAGAGATTGGCTGTCCCATCAAATTATTCTAATTCAAACAGACAATCAGGTTGCAATGTATTACACCAACAAGCATGGGGTCTCCGGACCTCGCCCTCTGTGTCAGGAAGCCATCCAGATGTGGCTTTGGGCATGCCGTCATTGCATGTTTCTCCAAGCCACTTGTCTGGCGGGTGTAAACAACGGCCTGGCCGACAGACCATGGAACCATGATTCTGATTGCGCTGTACAGGCCGTGTCAGATTTGGTTTCCTCCTCTTCTGGAATTGTCCTCTGAAGAGCCGTGGAGATTGGAGTGTTTTCTGACCCTCATCACACAGAACGAGGGGTCGCTTCTACATCCCAACCTCCAGTCTTTGGCTCTCGTGACCTGGATGTCGAGAGCCTAGAATTCGCTTCCTTGGGTTTTTCAGAGGATGTCTCCCGGGTCTTGCTGGCTTTCAGGAAAGATTTGATCCTTGTAAATGGAGTAGATTTGCCGTCTGGTGTGACAGCAAGGCCATAGATCCCCTTTCTTGTCCTATACAAACCCTGCTTGAATACCTTCTACACTTATTAGAATATGGCCTTAAGACCAACTCTGAAAGGGTTCACCTTAGTGCTATTAGTGCTTATCAGCATGTAGAAGGTGAGCCTGTCTCTGGACATCCTTTAGTTGTCTACTTCATGAGTGGTTTGCTTTTGTCAAAGCCCCCTGTCAAACTTCCACCAGTGTCATGGGATCTCAATGTCGTTCTCACCGAGCTGATGAAAGCTCCCTTTGAGCCACTGAATTCCAGCTATTTATTTATTTATGAGGATTTATTTACCGCCTTTTTGAAGGAATTTACTCAAGGCGGTGTACAGTAAGAATAGATCAAACGTGAGCAGGAGGCAATTAGAGCAATAAAAATATTCGAACAACAATACAAAGTATGGCATGGTTGACAACAATATGTACTAGAACATTATAATTGGTAGTGAAGGGTAAGGCAAAGTTGTAACATATAGATGAGTAAGAAAGTTGGAAGAGTTAGAAAGTAAGGTGATTGATTTGAAGAAAGTTACACGTGAGGTCAGAGAGATGGTTAAATATCTCAGCTAGGGTAGGAGTGGATATGTGCAGCCCGAGTCAATCCTTGTGTGTGTGAGTGAGACTAACAAGTTAGTTACTTGCTATCTGAAGTACTTGACCTGGAAGGCCGTTTTCTTGGTGGCTGTTACTTCGGCTCGTAGGATCAGTGAGCTTCAGGCCTTAGTAGTGGATGCACCTTATACTAAGTTTCATCACAACAGAGTAGTCCTCCGCACACACCCTACGTTCCTGCTGAAGGTGGTGTTGGAGTTCCATCTGAGCCAGTCGATTGTCTGGCCAACATTCTTTCCCTGTCCTCACGCCCATCCTGGTGAAAGCAGCTTGCACACCTTGGACTGCAAGAAAGTGTTGGCCTTTTACATGGAGCAGATGAAGCCCTTCAGACAGTCCGCCCAATTTGTTTCTTTTGAACCTAACAGGAGGGGAGTTGCCATCGGTAAACAACACATTTCCAGTTGGCTAGCAGATTGAATTTCCTTTGCTTATGCCCGAGCTGGGCAGACTTTGGATGGTCATGTAACAGCGTATAATGTTAGTCATGGCTGTGTCGGTGGCCCACTTGACGTTAGTCTCCATTGGACAGATTTGCAAGACTGCGACGTGGTCTTCAGTCCACACATCCACATTTCACTACTGCTTTGAGCAGGATACCCGATGTGACAGTTGGTTTGAGCAGTCAGTGTTTGCAGAATCTGGGGTCTAGAATCCAACTCCACCCTCCTAGGCCCGTTTTGTTCTGTTTCAAACTGCACCCTCATCTAGTTGTGTACAGTGAAACCTCGGTTTTCGTCGATAATCCGTCCAAAAACAATCGGTGAAATCCGAAACCGATGAAAACCGAGGCAATTACAGGACGCCCAAAATCGGGAGAAGGACGTCCATCTTCCGATACAAATTGGGAGATGGACGTCCTTCTTTTTCGACGAAATCCGAGGCAACCAACGAAAACCGAGACAAATTTCTTGTCGAAAAAATCAATGAAATCCGAAACAGACGAAAACCGACGTCAGCGAAAACTGAGGTACTACTGTATATAGTTTCAGGTTAATCTGCGTTATGTCTTCGCTGTTGCGAGGCCCAATTGACCACTGTTTGTTGTTTAGGGCGAGCCTGGATTCTAGGGATTCCCCTCTTATGAGAATGTAAGCCTGCTTGTGAAAACGAAGATACTTGTAGCAGGTATTCTCCGAGGACAGCAAGCTTCACATTCTCACAAACCCGCCCACCTCCCCTTGGAGTTGTTTTCGTCACATTTTATTTCTATTTTTTTGTTTTTGTATTAAACTGAGAGGCACGGTTTTGCTGCGGGTGGGAAGGCACTTTGCGCATGCGCGTTGGAGCGCTGCTCGTGCTCCAGAAAGCGCTCTCAATTTTTTTTGCTTGGTACTGTGCCGGGTGATGTAGGATTGTCTACCCACTTGTGAGAATGCTACAGGTAATTATTTTCGCTTTCTCTCACCCCCCCCCCCCCAGTACCTGCGTCAAAAGGTCATGAGATTTGTTCTGTCATGTTGCCACATTTTTTTTTAGGTTCCACTGCTAATGTACTTCTTTCAGAACGGTTCACGTATTAGGGTTTTTCCCCCCTCCCTTCCTTTTTAACTGTTATGCATTTTATATACACGTGAAGTAAAATGCTTGAATAAGAAATCCAGAAATATTATCCACAAGCATGAAGGAAAGAAAAAAACATACCAAAGAAATCCATAATGTCCAGTCACACTTCCTTGACTTTTTGGGCCTATCAGCGAAGAAAAACAATTAAAAACAAATGTATGATAAAAGGAGTATTATGCCCCCTCAGTACATACGAAATGAAACCATAGTTCCTGCTTATATCGCTTCATCCAGTAACAAATATTTGCCCAATTTTTTTCAGATAGAGAAAGCTTCATAACTGTTCAGGTTTGAAGGATGTCTGACAACCTTAAACAGGAGTGGAGGAGTGAGCTAGTGGTTAGAGCACCTGCCTTATTTATTTATTTATTTGTTACATTTGTACCCCACATTTTCCCACCTATTTGCAGGCTCAGTGTGGCTTACATAGTACCGTAATGGCATTGGCTAATTCAGTTGATAACAAATACAGGTTGTATTGTGGTCTAATGAGGTAGGTGTGTATCAGGCAACACGAGGGTCGAAGGGAATGTAGATTGTATTTTGTCCAGTAAGATCATTGATTATGCTGTATTTCTGGGTGTGGGGATTTACGGTGGATCGGTGGGGTAAGCCTTTTTGAAGAGGTTGGTTTTTAGTGATTTCCTGAAGTTTAGATGGTGATGGATTGTTTTCACAGCTTTTGGGAGTCCATTCCATAGTTGTGCACGTATGTAGGAGAAGCAGGGTGCGTAAGGTGTTTTGTATTTAAGTCCTTTGCAATTTGGGTAGCGTAGGTTTAGATATGGTCGTGATGATCCGATTCTGTTTCTGGTTGGTAGATCTATGAGGTCTGTCATGTATCCTGGGACTATGCTGTAGATAATTTTGTGGACCAGGATGCAGATTTTGAAGATGATCCTTTCTTTGATTGGGAGCCAGTGTAGCTTTACTTGGAGGGGTTTGGCACTTTTGAATCGTTTTTTATCAAATATCAGCCTGGCTGCTGTGTTTTGGGCGGTCTGGAGTTTTTTTTTTTTTTTTGTGAGTTGTTCTTTGCATCCCACATAGATTCCGTTGCAGTAATTTGCATGACTTAGGACCATTGATTGTATTAGGTTTTGAAAAATTTCTCTCGGGAAGAAAAGCTTTAACCTTTTAAGTTTCCACATTGAGTAGAACATTTTCTTTATTACGGAGTTTACTTGGCTCTCAAGGGTAAGGCTGCGGTTGATTGTGACTCCGAGTATTTTTAGGCTGTCTGAGGTAGGGAGGGTGTGTCCTGGGGTGTTCATGGTTGTGGGTTTGTATTTGTTATGTTGAGATGAGAGGATGAGGCAGTGTGTTTTTTCATGTTCAGTTTCAGTTGGAATGAATTTGCCCAAGAGCCCATGATGCTCAGGCCGTCATTGATTTCATTGGTTATTTCTGTTAGGTCATGTCTGAAGGGAATGTAGATTATAACGTCATCTGCATAGATGGAACGGGTTGAGGCCTCGATTGGATGGGGACTTTGCTAGTGGGATCATCATTATATTGAAGAGTATTGATGATAATGGTGATCCTTGGGGTACTCTGCAGGCTGCTTTCCATGGTGGTGATATGTTTGAGTTTGATTTTACTTGGTATGTTCTAGTGGTTAGAAAACCCTTGATCCAATTAAGTACATTTCCATCAATCCCAAAGTGGCCAAGGAGTCTTAGAGGCATGTTTTCAAAGCACTTAGCCTTTCAAAGTTCCATAGGTTTCTATGGAACTTTGGAAGGCTAAGTGCTTTGAAAATATGCCTCTTAGTAGCATATTGTGGTTTACCATGTCAAATACGCTCAACATGTCGAATTGGAGTAGAAGTGTGCTTTTACCTGTGGCTATTTCCTACTTGAATTTCGCCAGGAGAGTGTCTAGGACAGTTTCAGTACTGTGGTGGGGGTGGAATCCTGATTGTGAGTCGTGCAGTATTGAGAACTTGTCCATGTATTCCTTAAGCTGTTTGGTCACCAAGCTTTCCATCAGTTTGACTACTAGTGGGTTAGATGCAACTGGGCGATAGTTGGTGAGGTCGTTTGTGTTTTTCTTAGTGTCTTTTGGTATTGGGGTGAGTAGGATCTTACCATATTCCTCGGGGAAGAGACCTTGTTGTAGCATGAGGTTAAGATGGGATGTGAGGTCTGCTATGAAGCGGCCGGGGACGGATTTACGTAGATGACCGGGACATATATCTAGCTTGCAGTGGGTGTTGGCGAACCTATGAGTCGCTTGTGTAACTGATTCAGTGGTGAGGAGGATAAATGTTGTCCAGATACGGTCAGCTGGGTATCCACCAGGGCTTAGGTCCAGGTCGTTGATGAAGTTTTCGGTGTTGTGCTGAGTAAGTGTGCTGCGTAATTTTATTTATTTATTTTTGTTAAAGTAGTTAGCAAGTTTGTCTGCGGGTGGGATGTCTGTGTTGGTTGTGGTGATAGGGGTGGTGTCTAGTAACTTATTTACGAGTTGGAATAGTTTCTTCAGATCATTGTAACCCGATCCTATTTTAGTTTTGTAGTATGACCTTTTGGTTTGTCTTATTGCATATTTGTATTTTCTGTGTATTTGTTTCCATACATTGAGTGTATGTTCATCTTTTATTTTTTTCAATGCTCGTTCAAGTTTCCTGGTTTGTGTTTTGTGTTTTTTTAAATTCGTCATTGAACCATGGTATCGAGTTTTGTCTTTTTGATGTTCTTGTCTTTAAGGGTGCTATTTTGTTTAGTACCCTTCTGCATCTATCCTCCCAGTGATTAAGATAATGTATGGAATCCGTTCGTGTTGTCCATTTGTTGTCATATATCATTTGCCAAAATGCTTGTGTCTCTATTTGCCTCCTTGTAGTGTAAGTTGTATGTTCTGGTGCACGATTTAATCCCTTTTTCCGCCAGTCTAGGGATAGGTTCATTTTGTAGTGGTCGGTCCAAGGTGTTTCTGACCATTTGATATCGGTTATTAATAGGTTATGATCCGTGGACAGTTTGTGTGATATGAGATCCAGTGTGTGTCCCTTGGTGTGGGTAGCTTGCATGTGAGGCCATTTTAGATCCCAGGATTGTAGGAAGTATTTGCATTCACGTATGTTGGTGGAGTCGGGATCTTCTATGTGAAGGTTTATGTCACCTAGTATTAGTGTATTGGAGTTGTTAACACAAGTATTTGAGATGAAGTCCCTGAAGATAGGCTGGCTTTTGTTCCAATTACCGGTCGGTCTGTAAAACAGGACACAATTCAGGTGATCGATCAGGGATTTGTTATGGATTTGTTATGGATTCTGAATGAAGCAATTTCTAGTTGGGGTGTTATGGATACAGCAATTTGTTTTGGTGGTGAATTGGGTTCGGTAAATTAGTGCAAAGCCTCCACCTCTCTTTCCCAATCTGGTTCAGTGAGTAATTTTGTAACCTGGAGGGCATAGTTCAAGGATTATGGGGTCCTTTTGATCGTGGATCCATGTTTCATTGATGAAGATAAGGTTTTCTGAGCTGATCCAGTCTGATATTGTTGTTGTTTGGTTGACTACGGACCTAGCATTAATGTAGCCCACTTGGATATTTTTGTATGGGGCTGCTAGGTTTGATCATATGTGGATTTTTGTTAGTTCTCTTTCCTTGGATGGTGTGTGTTTGTTGTGATCTTTCCTTCCATTTTGTTGGTATTGTCCGTATTTAGATAGTCTTCCTTTAGTTTGGTGGGTGTCAGTTTGGTGAAGTGTGGAGTGTTTGATCAGTCTTTGGTGATTTTGTAGGATGGGTACAGTGGGATGGATAGTGTTAGATGGGTCAGTGAAAGGGAGTAGATGACTAGGAGTATTTTGTGTTCATTTGGTGTCAGTTTGGGATAGGGTACTCACAGTCAGATGCTCAGGAGTTTTGTCCTGGGCACAGAGCTCTGTGGTTCATCAACAACAAGCTGCGCAGAGCTCTGTTTTCCATCATCAGCAGGGTTATATGCTGGGTTTCCTGGGGTGCATGTGCTGCTCCAGTGGCAGGAGGAAGGGTCGAGGCGTTTAGCAGCTTGGGTTGCCGTTAGTCCTCCTCCTCTCTGGGACATGTAATAGGTGAGGAAGTAAGCTTGTTGAGTCTGCCTTCTTTATTGACTTGGTGGCAGGTTGCTTCCTTGGATCTTGAGTTGCGCCTTGAAAGTGAGGGATTTCAGGTTCCTTCGGCTGTGTACATCTTGCCCTGGGGTTAGGAGTCGTGGTGCCGGCTGCAGGCTGTCTTGGTTTGCAGAGTCACCATCTGGCTACACCCCGCAACTGCCGCTGGCTCCTTAACTTCTTGCGCGCTGGGAACGGTGTAAAAGCCGGATCTGCAGGATCCCCCGGATTTAAGTATAGCCTTGAGACTGGAGCACGTCCATGTTTTGACGGCTGCTGCTGCTTATAGTACACTGCAGCGATCACCAGCCATAGCCCAGCGCCGCGATTCTCTATTCTCCTCCCTCTGTGGCGAATCTCCAAGGAGGTTAAACCAAGGAGGTGTAATAGACTGGAGTGGAAGTGAGCCTATCTAGACCACTGTAGGTAAGGAAGACATTTGATTAATCTCTGTTTTGCTCCCCCGCGTAGCCGTCATTAGCGTTCACTCAAAACACATCCAGAGGTGGCTGGTTCAAATCCCACTTCTGCTCCTCCTGATCTTGGGCAAGTCACTTAACCCTCCATTGCTTCAGGTACAAACTTAGATTGTGAGCCCTCCTGGGACAGGGAACTACCCAGTGTAACTGAATGTAGTAACTCATCTTAAGCTACTACTGAAAAAGGTGTGAGCAAAATCCAAATAAAATAAATTTACAAGGATATTTAAATTTTTAAAAAGGAGGAGGGACATAGCAAGTACTTTTTCTCCAATACTGAGTAGTTTGAGATAGGTGCAGAAAAATATGTATTTCTTGTTCCATAATTTCTGGCATCCTGAAAAGTAGTAGTTCAGGATAGCATCTTTGTCCTGTGGAAAGACAAATGTAACAAGCAGTGTTACTATCCTATTTTCTCCCCTATATTAGATCTCTGATGCTCTCTGAAAAAAGCAGCTGCCCTTGAAGCTTAAGTCATGGCTCGAGTGCTGCTATCTACCGGATTAATGTATTATCCACTATATGGATTTTTTTCTTAGCTTTTGTTCAGTTTACTATTAATTTTTATGTATGATATGCTTTTTGTCTTGTTTCTTTTATTCCTTTTCCTTTTTGGTAATGTAATTAACTCTGTTGTAATCCACTTGCTGTTTCCTGCAGTGCACAAAAAAGCAGACTATAATTTTAAAAATAAATTCTGAAACACCTAAAGGGCTACTTGGCTTAAAACCCAGCCCTCCACATGTTCTTTCTAGGTAAAACTCTTTCATTTGGTTTTCTTACATGTAGAAGATCCAAAGGATTTCCAAAAGACCACAGATTCCTTCGCGCTCTACCTTCAAATAAGCTTAAAAACTGTTACCGTATTTCCTCGATTCAAAGACACACCTCCCCTCCCAGCATACAAGGAGAAAAAAAACACAAGATGCCCTCGATTCTAAGATGCACCATCATTTTGCAAAAGTGAAAAATACCAGTATGGTAAATAAATACTGCAAACATACCTTTCGGCTTCTTTGATCATTGGTGATGCTTACCGGCAGCCACAGTTTCTCCAGGAAAACACAATCCCCCGTCAGGCAGGAGCGTTGCCAGGATTAACTTCTGGGGGGGGGGCACAGGGGTGGACATTTCTTTTCTTTTCTCTCTACTCCCCCAGCCCTCCTCATTAATACTGTTGCTGGAGAGAATGCCCTGGGGTATGTAGGTGGTCTTTGGTTGAATCCCAGTGTTCTCCTTGTACACGCTCAGTTCATATGCGAAGTAAGCATGTGTGAGTAATGCCAGTGTTGGCAGGCCACTGACTTCTTTGCTGAGGCAGCACTGGGTTCTGGCTGTTTGAAGATCACATACCCCACGGAAGGCACAGCGAGACTAGAGAGGCATGGTGGACAAAAAAAGTGTTAACTGGACAAGGGTTCTGAGTCAGCCTGGCATGGTACAGGTATCATTTTTTTTTGGGGGGGGGGGGGGGGGAGGAGGTCCCCAAGCCTCCAGTGGCTATGTCAATCAGACCATTAGACTTCAATTTTTGGGCCTTGATTCTAAGATACTATCGAATGTAAACCACACCTACTTTCCACGCATGTCAAAACTGTTAAAAAAGTGCGTCTTAAAATCGAGGAAATATGGTAGCGGTTAAGCCAACTCCTGCTAAAGCTCTTTACCTGTAGAAAGAGGTAAGCAGAAGTTTGTACAGGTTCAGATAGACAGCAAGAACGTGTCTGTTCGTTTCTCTGAGAAGCAAAAACAATACATCACACTTCTTGGTCAGGTATAGTCTGCTTCCCATGTGTCACCATACCAACTGCTCATCAGCTTTAATTGTTGAGTGAACATTATCCTACATCTGCCACCATTTTTTAGGGCTTCTTTTCTGTTTATTTAAGCAATTAGCCATATTTAGCAAGGATTTTCATTTTTTCACCATTGTTTAGTGCCCTTAAGTATTTTTGACTTGTTTCTAAGCTTTCAGTTTTGCCATTCAGTTTACTGTCACATAATCCATTCTGTTGAAATGTGGTTGATACTTTGTAGCATGTTCAAGATGGCTTTTAAAATTTTTTTTTTAATTAGAAAATGTAATCTTTTAAATTGACAGCGTTCTGTGTTGACAAGCTGGCCCAGGTGCATTCAGAAGATATTTATCCAGGATTATTATGCTCTCTGCTCTAAGATCTATGTTTACTAAGCAGTGCTATGGGCGCGTTAGCGTTTTTAAATGCGCGTAAATGGTTTACGAGCGTTAAACGCCAACTTGCCCATAGAAATGTATAGGTGCGTTAGCGTTTAACGCGCCTTAAATTTACAGGCACATTAAAAACGCTAATGCATCTTAGCAAACATACCCCTAAATGTCTAGGAGAACACCATAGGAAAACAAAAAAGCGGATGTGGCCAAAGGAGATGGAGGCTTGAACCACAGATGCCAGTGAAAAATCTTTATTGATAACTGACCCAGCACCGCTGTGTTTTGGCACAGTGCCTGTGTCAGGGGTCTTTGCTGTATCAAGAGCAAGCATATGTTGTTCCAGCACTATGGAGGTAACCAGCAAACGTATAAACATCGATTCTAACATAAAGCCGCGTTCGACTAAGCATTGTGCTGCTTTCAGCTGCAAGACATTTATGTTTGCTGGTTACCTGCATATTGCTGCAACAACATATGCTTCTATTACATACATAAGTACATAAGCACCGCCATACTGGGAAAAGACCAAGGGTCCATCAAGCCCAGTATCCTGTCTCCGACAGCGGCCAATCCAGGCTTCAAGAACCTGGCAAACCCCCCCCCCCCCCCCCCAAAAAAAAAAAAAAAAAAAAATTATAATGTTCAATGGACTTTTTCCTCAGGAATCTGTCCAAATCCCCTTTAAATTCCGTAATGCCAGCTGCTGTCACTACATTCTCCGGCAACGAGTTCCAGAGTCTAACTTCACGCTGAGTAAAGAAAAACTTTCTCCTATTTGTTTTAAATCTACCATATTCTAGCTTCATCTTGTGTCCCCTGGTTTTGTTGTTGTTTGAAAGTGTAAACAAACGCTTCACATCTGTCCGCTCTACTCCGCTCATTATCTTGTAGACTTCTGTCATATCACCCCTCAGCCGCCTTTTCTCCAAGCTGAAGAGCCCTAACCTTCTCAGCCTTTCCTCATAGGGAAGTCGTTCCATTCCCTTTATCATTTTCGTCACCCTTCTCTGCACCTTTTCTAATTCCTTTATATCTTTTTTGAGATGCGGCGACCAGAATTGGACACAATACTCGAGGTGCGGTCGCACCATGGAGCGATACAACAGCATTATAACATCCTCGTGTTTGTTTTCCATCCCTTTCCTAATAATACTCAACATTCTGAGCGCTTTCTTAGCCGCGGCAGCACACTGGGCAGACGTTTTTAACGTCTTATCAACGATGACTCCCAGATCCCTTTCTAGGTCCGTAACTCCTAACGCAGAACCTTGCATGACATAGCTGTAATTCGGGTTCCTCTTACCCACATTCATAACCTGTGGGAATAGTTGTGCCCATCAACCAGCAGGTGGAATAGAGAACTCTCTTTGCATCTAGGTCAGCTCCTCAGTATTTTTTTACATCCAGCAGGTGGATGGACACACTTTTCTCAGCCTGTGGTTCTGAGTGCTTTGTTCTTGGTCCAATTAGTCATCTGGTCCCCAGTTGAGCTTTGCAGGTGACTCGAGTCTGCAGAGTTGTATCTGGAGGTCTTCAGATCCCTGTCTCTGGTGCCCTGTGAATTTACTTCTTCCCTTCCTTCACCTCTCCCCTATTTCCTGTGGAGCTCTCCTTTTCCAGCACAACAAAGTTTGGGTGGGGGGGGGGGGGGGGGGGGGGGGGGGAGAAAGGAAAGAAAGAATGAAAGAGGTTTGCTGGAGAGCATGGGACAGAGTATAAGTCCTGAACCTTTTTCATCTGTGGTAAGACTTGTGGAGACTGTGAGCTTGGAGGGAGTAGCTGGCAGTGGTAAGTCCAACTGAAGTTTGACTCAGAACTGCTTGGAGGGCTGCAAGTTCTACTTGGTTCAGAGGGAGAGATCTTGACTCACTGCTTGGGACATGTGCTGTGATAGTCGATTCCATTGGAGGTATTAAGTGATGTTCCCGCTGTGGGATCCACCGGCCAGCATTGCAGGGCGTGAAAGCCGGGAATCCCACGGAACACGGAGGAAATGGTCATTGGTGGCACATCTTCAGATTTGGCGCAGCATCTGAACATACTGGGGTCTTCGGGTTCTCTGGCAGGGCTGGTGCGCAGTTTGATGCAGGAGAGCATGAGAACTGGTGCCGTTTTGTTGGGGCTAACGTAGCAAGGAGCAGCCTCTGTCTAATCACATGCGGAGCACAGCTGCCATTTTACAGCCTCAGATCCCAACTTAGCAGTCAACTGCATCTGGATCTTTGTTTTCTATGGAGTTTATAGTGCTCTTAACCAGGCCTATTTACTGAACCAAGGATAGTCAGAATTGCAACAAGGTGTTTCAGTTTCTTGCCCCACTGCCCCTCTGGCTCCTAAGAGATTTTTTTAGACTCCAGGAGTGGGGAGATGAGGCTATCTTTGCTTCTCCCTCCTTATCTGATGTGGCCTTGGTCTATTCAGCGGAGCCATCATTGAAGGATCCGTTAGAGGAGACAGAGCTCCCTCTTGAGGAAGGGGATGATCAAAAAGTACCGAGGTTGTTTCATAAAGAGGAGCTTAGTACTCTTATTTCTGAGGCACTGGCAGTGCTTTCCATTGAGGAGCCTTCTGCTTCAGCGTCAGGAATTCCATCTTTGATTTTTTTTTTTTTGGGGGGGGGGGGGGCTTAGAGGTCCTCCTAAGGCTTTCTCGATGCATCCAGACATTCAGGACCTATTTACTGCAGAATGAGTCTCACTGGGCGCAGGGCTGAGAGTGGGAAGAGGTATTGCAAAGGAGAAAGATAAATTGCATCTTCCCAGGGTAGACTCCCTGGTTATGGCAGTAACTAAGAAGTGTAGTGTATAAAGAGTGGGAGTACGACCAAGGATACCAGAAACTGGAAGATGTTCTTAAATAAAGATTTTATTAAAGGTATGAAGACTCGACACGTCGTGTTTCGGCCGTCAGGCCTGCATCAGGAGTCTGCTATGCAGAGTGCTGCAGAGCAATGACGTTGGAAATCCTCTGAAGATTTTACAGAAGTCTCTTGCACGAAGAATTACTAAATACTAATGGGATTGGTTCTTCAGAAATAGTGTAGTAGTCTTTAAAAAGACTATTTGATAAAGTCCGTCAGAAGCGCTGCACGCACAATTGGTAATGCATTACCAATTGTGCGTGCAGCGCTTCTGACGGACTTTATCAAATAGTCTTTTTAAAGACTACTACACTATTTCTGAAGAACCAATCCCATTAGTATTTAGTAATTCTTCGTGCAAGAGACTTCTGTAAAATCTTCAGAGGATTTCCAACGTCATTGCTCTGCAGCACTCTGCATAGCAGACTCCTGATGCAGGCCTGACGGCCGAAACACGACGTGTCGAGTCTTCATACCTTTAATAAAATCTTTATTTAAGAACATCTTCCAGTTTCTGGTATCCTTGGTCGTACTCCCACTCTTTATACACTATTGTTTTTACCGTGGGGTGCTTGAGTTTTCCGCTTGCTGGTGGATCTTCTCTCACAGTAACTAAGAAGACCACCTTGCCGGTGGAAGGGGGCATTGCCCTGAAAGACCTACACGATAAGAAGCTAGAAGGCTTTCTGAACCAAGCCTTTGAAATAGCCTCTTTGGACCTTCAAGTTGTTAGCAGCAAGAGCATGCCTGAAGTGGCATCAGCCGTTGGCAACACAAGATTGGCACCATAATGCCCAGGTGGAAGCGAGTTGGCCTACTCGGTGGATGCTATTTATGACATGTTTTCGGCCTGCAGTATCTTTGGCTATCTGGCGTGTCGGCAACTCTGCAGCATTGGGCAGCAGAAGCAGCATTAGTCATATCTAGTAAACTGCCCTTTTGGGGCAAATAGCTATTTCGAGACGATCTCAGTAACTTGGTGAAAGAACTGGGGAAACTAAGCCACAGTGGTTACTGGAGAATAAGCTGAAAGCCTCTGATTGTCCATCTTCAGGGGGCTCTTAATCTCAAATTTGAGATGGCAGACAGTACCGGTTTGGTCGTAAGCAATATGATCAGAATTCCAGCTTTCAGACACACCAGTCTTTTGTGCAGACAGGAAGCCCTCCTCTTGGTCAGCTAGAATGCCTAGTGCCTCCAGAGCTTTGCAATAATGTGAGGCTGGTCTGCTCTTCTCTTCCTCTGGTGGGAGGACGTCTTCAGGAGTTTCGGGAGGAGTAGGCCAAAATTACATCGCACCAGTGGGTTCTGGATATTCTTATAGAAGGTTAATAGTTTCTTGCCCTGTCGCTCATTTCTTCTTGCAGTCTACTTTTCGAAAGGGAACTAAGGCAGTCAAGGTTCAGGCCACCATAGATTCCTTGCTGCTGCTCTGGGCCATTGTTCCAGTTCCTCAGGCCAATCACAGACAAGGCAGATACTCCGCCTGCTTCATGGTCTTAAAGAAGGAAGGCACCTTTTTGTCTGGTCTTAGATCTCAAAGGTCTAAACCACTGCCTCTGAGTGTCCTGCTTTCGCACGGAGACATTAAGAGCAGTCAGCCTTGGTTCAAGTGGGAGAATTTCTTACCACCCTCGATCGAAAGGAGGCATACTTGCATATACCCATATGGCTGCCATATCAGAGGTTTCTATATTTTGCGGTGCTGGGCCGGCACATCCAGTCCAGGGCTTTGCCCTTCGATCTCGCTGTCAGGTTCTCAGGTTCAGAGCCCACGGGGCCGGGCTCTGGAGCAAACGTGAGCCCTTGGGCTGCTGACGAGGAGCGACAGCAGCAGGCAAAACCCACCAACCAACGCTGGGCAAGCGCACCGGCAGGGACTGCAGGCACCGCCCAGCGAGCCGGAACACACAGACTGGAATCCCCTGGACTGGAGGACACAGGACTGGAACACTGGACTGCAATCCCCCGGACTGGAGGACACAGGACTGGAACACACACCGGACCGGAACACACTGGACTTGTCCGTACAGCTTCACCTGCGCTTGGCCACTACCCCTCTAAGGGTTAAGCCCTTGGGTTCGAGTGGCCGGCAGGACTTACCGGATACCGGATGACACAGGGACCAGGACTGGAAACAGAAGTACTCCTAAACCTAAACTGACCTAAGTGCTCCCAAGCCCTAAACCAGCAGAAGTGTTCCTAACAGTAAACTGACAAAAGGACTTCCTAAGCCCTATACTAAACAGGAGCTCCTAAGCCCTGCTCAACAAAGGGACTTCCTAAGCACTAAACTAACAGAGCAGGGAACTAAACACAAAGCTAACACAGGTGCTACTAAGCACCAAGCTACAAGCAGAGCTGTACAACTCTAAACTAACTAAGGTGCTCCTATGCACCAAACAACCAGAAGAGCTCCTAGCACTAAAAGGGAAGACAGGGGAGCCACAAGGAAAAAGCAGGGAAGCTAACTCATAAGCCAAAAGTGCTTCCAAAGCACCACACACAAACAGCAAAGACTGCAATGCTCCCAATTGCACAAACACCAGAAGTACTTCTAACAGCAAAAACTGTAGTGTACCTAACACCACCAAACCCTGAAGTACTTCTAACAGCAACAGAGCTTCCAAAGCCCTACACACAGCAATGCTTCCAAAACCACCAAGAGGGAAAAGCAGGAAAGCAAACACACAGTCACAAGTGCACACTGCACTCACACTAACCTGGACCATTAGCAAAAGCAAGCAGGGAAACTAGACACAAAGTCAGAAGTGCACAGTGCACCACCCTACCTAAAGCAAACGCAACCGTTGCAAAGGTTCTGAAGGAAAGAACACCACTTCTTTATCAAGGCCCTCCCTGATGATGTCACACTCCCTAGACCCAGGCAGCACACTGAAACCCATAGAGGCCCAACCCACACCTATGCAGCACCGTGAAGCACTTGAAGCCAGTACACCCAAAGAGAGGTAGAGTTAACTCAGTCCATACACACAGCTGTAGTAAAGTGAGACAATTAGAGTCATGCTGCTGGAAGCTGCCAGCACAGAGAGAGAGAGAGAGCCAGCTTAGAAAGGACAGACAAAAGAAACAGAAGCCAGCTAAGCTGACCACCAGGAAAAAGGTAAGTTTGAGAAGGGTTATGACCACAATCATAACACTCGCCACAGCTCCAAGAATGTTTACCAAGGTTATGGTGGTGGTGGTGGTGGCGTCGTCGTCCTTTCTTCAGTTGCCAGGAATCAGATCATCCGTATCTTGATGACTAGCTTATTCATGCGTCACACTATTTGGGCAGCATGGTGGCAACAGACAAAGTTGTCTGTGTTCTGCAGTCGTTGGGTTGGGTGATCAGTTTTGAGAAGAGCAGACTAACTCAATCGCAGATTATAGAGTATCTGGGTGTTTTATTCAGCACAGTATAGAAGAGGAAGCGGGTTCAAAAGATGATCAGTCAAGGTAGGCCCTGGGCTGGGACTATGTCCAGGTGCTGGGGTCAATAACGGTGATAGTGCGGCAAGGGCTCATATGCAACTGTTAACAGGAATCTCTTCTCAGCTGCTGGACTCTGGTATTGCAGAAGTATGACCTTCATCTTCTTTGGATGCTGATTGCCAGATGGAATATGCAGTAGTAGTGGTTGCCCAGGAATTAGAGTCTTGGAACTCCCTTTCCAATAACACAATGGGAGGTGGTGACAACGGACACCAGCAAGTCGGGTTGGGGAACTCATCACAAGTTCCATCTAGCACAGGGCACCTGGATGGAACAAAAATTTCAATGGTTGATAAATCGCTTAAAGCTCAGGGCAGTGCAGAATGCTTTATGCGACTTTGCTCCCTTTCTGGCTGGGGCTCCAGTCCAAGTTTTCTCCAACTAATGCGAAGGCAGTGGCTTATGTCAGACCCTCTGTAGTAAGCTCATGTTATTTTTTTCTTTCTGTCGGGTGCCAGTGCGAGAAATAAGCCACCTGGGCAGTGTTCCTTGCCATTGGGGGGGGGGGGGGGCATTCTTTGCTTCACCGCTC
The DNA here is from genome assembly GCF_901765095.1 of Microcaecilia unicolor. NCBI lineage: Eukaryota > Metazoa > Chordata > Amphibia > Gymnophiona > Siphonopidae > Microcaecilia > Microcaecilia unicolor. Next base: position 17,354 of record NW_021963477.1, on the reverse strand, counting down.
TTGTCTTTGGCAGGGTAGCTGTTTTTTTCCCCAGGGATGCTTTGTTTGCAGCTGCGGTCCTGTTTACATGTCTCTTTGGTCCAGGTACGATGTCAGATGGTTCTTTGGCGGCAGAATAGTTCTTTTAAGTGGAGCAGTTGCCTGCTGTTTTAGAGCAGCGGTCTGGGCAACTGGGGAGCTGAGTTTGTTTCCCACTGCTCCATGTGGCTGTAGCCAGTTTTTACCCTCCATTGCCCCAGATACACCTCTGTATTTGTACCTCCAGCATAGGTTCTCTGTGAGGTGGCTGGCATTAACCTGCATGTGGTGGCTTTTCCTCAATGCTGAGGTAACGCTTCTGTCCTAAGGGGTGTGATATATTTCCTTTCTGGTTGGCATTGGCATCAGATTCTTGCCCACTTAAGATAGCAGCTACTTCGCTACTGGGCTATGGTATTTTTCACTGGCATTAGCTGCAGCTTTTATAGTTCTCTAGCCTTTTCTTTTTCTGCAATGTCGTTAGCAGGATGCTGTCGTGTTTTGACATGCTTCTATGGCATTTTTGCCTCTCTTTTCCAGGTATTGGGTGGCTGGCAATTGTACTAGGCTCCGCTGGAGAGGGTGAGCTTCTTGCTATTCATGTATGGCTGGAGGGCCTGGAGGTCCAGGCTTACTAATTTCTGTTCCATGGTGGCTTGCCATCCATGTTGTCCTATGGTACCAACGGCCAGATTCTGTTGCAGCACTTAGCTGTGGCTATTCCTCATACTGGTTGGCTCCAATAAGCATTCTTACTAACCAGTTTTTTATGTACGGCCTCTTGGGCTGAGTTTTGCCCTCACAGCAAGAAGATACATTTGCCTTATGCCCACTTCACCTTTGCCTCGGTCTTCTTTGCCAAGCTTACTCTTCGGAGATAGCTTTGGGTTCAGAGTTGGTCTAGTGCAGTTGTGTGCAGACCTAGTATTTCCCAACTGCTGAGGTTGCAGGAGGACAGGACTCAAAATTCCATTGAATCTTTTCAGTCTACGTTTTGCTGTCGGGGGGCCCAGATGCTCCAGGCTGGGTGTCTCTCTCTTTTACAGTTTCTGCTTCGGCTAAATCAATCCATAATTCATGTGGTCAGAAAGGTTTTTGACTTCCAACTCCAGGTCTACCAGGGCCTTCCATGCCTTTCGGGGTGGGGGTCTCGGGCCTCTCCTAAGTTTTTTTTTTCAGTATGGTGGATCTCCCCTCTCGGTTACTGGTGGATTGGACTGAACTAGCCTCTGCCCGATGTGGCTTGGCTGTGCTTCTACAGTGTTACATGCTAAGGTTTTCCCTTCTTCTGAGGACTTTCTTATGCAAGCTCCAGTCCACATTTCAGCGGTTCTAGCCACCTGGTGACCGCTTCTTCATTTTGGTACAGTTGAGACTGTCCCCTGCTGCCTTTGGGGCACGGGCTTGTGTAGTGTTACACGCTAGGGTCTCCCCTTCTTCTTTCTCATGCAGGCTCCAGTCCACATTTCAGGTGGTTCTAGACACCTGGGGACCATTTTGGCACAGTTGAGACTGACCCCTGCTGCTTTTGGGGCGTGGGCAGTTATTCTATTTCCTGTGCAGTTCCATAGGAAGGACATTCCTTCCACTTCCCTTGGAAGTCACAAGGGTCAACTTTTTTCTTTTAAGACCCTTGCAGTCTATTATATTTTCAGTCTACCAGGAGTGTTTATAACCTCCTTGGCTCTTATGCAAATGCCTTTTCCTTTCCCCTTCCAACAGAAGATTTCTATGCTTGCTTTCCTTCCATTTTGTGACCATATCCTTCAGCCTTTCCTCATCTCCACGGACATTTTTCATGGTAGTGGGGGCAGCCCTCTTTCATTGTCATGGATTGCAGATTATTCCATACCTGATTGCTTTACATCTCTTCTTTCAGAAGAGTCTGCAGGTTCCTCCCGAAGGGCTCCTCTTCTTCAGAACTTAAGATTAGTTTTGTATTTCTCCGAGAGTCCATAGTTACCTTCGCATGCTTGTTGTATCCTGGAGGGTTATTTGATATAGCCTTAGGAAAGTCTTTCTTCTGATGGTTCATCAGCTAAGGATTCTCACCCCAGTCAGGTTCTACTTCGCTACCGGGTCCTGCAGGCTGGGAGGCCAGGTCTTAGTGCACTGGCCTTTTTCTTGGGTGTGTTTTCCAGATTCAAACTTCATCCTCAGATCGCTTCAATGGTTTCTTCTCGATTGTCGGACTTCTTCCCTCTTGGACTATCTGAGCCAGCTTGGCCTCAGCAAGGAGCTCCAGTGCTGTCTTCATTGGTCCTCTTGGCAAGTGGCTGTCTGAACATTTTTGGTGGCTTTGGCGTGCCTTGGCTGGTGCCCCAGATTTTGGATTTCTTCCAGGAGCCCAGCAGTTGACATCACCCCGAGTTACTGAATGGGTAATCGAGGCTGGCGTCGGCCGGATAGCTAGGCATTCTGGCTTCAGGCGTCTCCCGAGTTGATGTCTTTGGTGATCCCAGCCCGATATTCGCTATACTTACATCCCTGGGTAGCCGGTTAAGCATAGTACAGTGGTTGGTTCGGATCTCCTTTGCGACAAACTGTTTTTTTTTCAAGTAGACCTCACACCTTTTGTGTCAGATGGCATGGTCTCTAGGACTTGGTGTTTGCCTGTGGTTGGGTCTGCACATTCTTGTCATTTGGTTCCCGCTCGCCCTCATTTAGTGATACAGGAGCTCTCATCAGGGGAACTCTAGTTTGTTACAGATCCAGAGATCTGCCCGGGCAGCGTTCTGGGTTTAGGCCTGTTGAGATCCTCTGGATTCCTCTGGCTAGGGTGATGGTCTATGTGGAGGGGCATAATCGAAAGGGGTGCCCAAGTTTTGTTGAGGACGTCCTCGCAAAATGTCCCGATGGAGGGGTAGGGAAACCCGTATTTTTGAAACAAGATGGACATCCATCTTTTATTTTGATAAATACGGTCAGGGACGCCCAAATCTTGAAATTTAGGTTGTCCTTAGAGATGGTCGTCCCTAGACTTGGTCGTTTCTGATTTTTGGCGATAATGGAAACCAAGGACGCCCATCTCAGAAACGGCCAAATGCAACCCCTTTGGTCCTGGGAGGAACAAGCATTTCTAGTGCATTGGTCCCCCTGACATGCCAGGAAACCAGCTGGGCACCCTAGGGGGCACTGCAGTGGACTTCAGAAATTGTTCCCATGTACATAGCTCCCTTACCTTGTGTGCTGAGCCCCCCCCCCCCCACACACACACACAAATCCCCTCAAAACCCAATACCCACAACTGTACACCACTACCATAGCCCTTACGGGTGAAGGGAGGCACCTAGATGTAGGTTTGTGGTGGGTTTTGGAGGGCTCACTGTTTCCTTCACAAATGTAACGGGTAGGGAGGGGGATGGGCCTGGGTCCACCTGGCAGAAGTGCACCCACTAAAACTGCTCCAGGTACCTGCATACTGCTGTGATGGAGCTGAGTATGACATCTGAGATTGGCATAGAGGCTGGCAAAAAATATTTTGAAAGATATTTTTTGAGGGTGGGAGGGGGGTTAGTGACCACTGGGGGAGTATGGGGAGGTCATCCGGTCATTTCGGTCACCTTTTTGTGCCTTGGTCATAAGAAAAACAGGACCAGGTAAAAGTCGTCCAAGTGCTTGTCAGGGACGCCCTTTTTTTTTTTCCATTATGGGTCGAGGACGTCCATGTGTTAGGCATGCCTAAGTCCCGCCTTTGATACGCCTCTGACACGCCCCCTTGAACTTTGGTTGTCCCTGCGACGGAAAGCAGTGAGAAGGACGCCCATCTTCCAATTTGTGTCGAAAGATGTGCGTCGTCCTCTTTCGAAAATGAGCCTGTTAGTCTCTCCTGCTATTCTTCAGTGGCTTTCTGCCTCCCTTCTCCCTTGACCTTTATGTCTTCCTGCGAGCTAGATGTTCTCGGTGTGCGTGTCCTTTTTTGACAGTGGTTGGCTCATTAGTTCTGGCGGGACCTCTACAAGTACTGCAACTTCTATTGATTTGAGGAGGCTTCTGTGTCTGCGTATTTTCTAGAGGGTGTGGCATGTTCGGCTGGATTTCGGACTTCTTGCCCAGCTGTGGCACCTTGTGAGGTGGCAGCTCTTCTGGTGTTCGTGGAGGAATTATCTGGGGTGGTGACATGGTCTTGGGGCCTGCTTGCGGCATCCATTACTTTTGGATGCCTCTGCTCGGTCGCCTGCTTTCTTTCAGGGTTCAGTGCTATCCACGAGGGCTTCAGGTTCCCTACCTACTTATGAACTGCTTTGTTACATTCCACAAATTCCCTGGATTCATTTGCTGCTGACACTAAGGAATGAAAAATTGTCTTACCTGTTTTCTTTCCTTTAGTTGCAGCAGATGAATCCAGAGCCCCACCCTGTTTTATCTGACAGTAGATCTGAGTGCTTGCAGGCCAGGCCTGTGGACCAAGCATAGGAAGGATTATACATATTGGCAATTCCTATTGGTTCATTCTCTTAGTTGCTTCTTGTTTCTACATTTTTACATTTTAGATGGGCCATTGTGCTCAGTTCATGTCTTTGCAGTTCTCCTGTGGGGAAGGAGAAATGTTATAATCCTGTTTCCTTCTGCTTTGTTATGAGAAATACTGACTGACCAAGGAGCATTGCATCCTATATCTCCACATGCTAGTAGATGGTGACAACCCACAAGTTCCTGGATTCATATGCTGCGACTAAAGGAAAGAAAATTATCAGGTAAGACATAATTTTTCAGTGGTGATGGAGCTGGCCTCCCTCATGAGCTGGACGGAGAAAAATCTTCTCTGTTTGTCGGCAGCTCACATCGTGGGGTCCTTGAATGTGGAGGTGGAATTTCTCAGCAGGAACTCCTTAGATCCAGGGGAATGGGAACCATCCAGCCAGCCAGGGGTTTCAGCCAATAGTGAATCAATGGGGTTCTCCGCTTCTGGACTTGATAACAAAAAGGAATGGCAAAGTGCCCAAGTTCTTTAGCCATCGGAAAGAACCGGGCTTGATAGGGATCAATGCCCTACTTCATTCCTGGCCGTAGACACAACTATGTCTTCCCTCCTTGTTCCACGGTAGGCTGCATGTTGAAAGGATCACATTGCACCAGGGTCAAATAATTCTTGTAGCCCTGGATTGGCTGTGGAAGCCATGGTACATAGATCTGATTCAACTGCTGGACGAGGGGTCCTCTCCATCTTCCGGTCTGGTGCTCATAGAGGATCTGTGCCCCTTTGGTCTTATGGGTTGGCCATTGAAAGGGCTTGGTTGAGACAAAATGTTATCGTGATTAGGTTATTGCTACCTTGCTTCAGGCTGCATCCATAGCATATGTGTAAGGATGTGGAGGATGTTCGAGGCTGATCTTGATCTGTCTCCCTTCTCTGCTCAGATCGCGCATATCCTAGCGTTTCTCCAAACAGGATTTCAGAAAGGATTGGTGTTAGGTTCTTTAAAAGTTCAGGTCTGGCTTTGGCCTGTTTCAGGGGCCGACTACTTAAGACATTTCTCGTGGCTTACTCGTATATTGTTTGATGCTTGCAGCCTCCCTTTTGTACTCTGTGTCCAGAGTAGAATCTTAATTTTGTCCTTCAGGCTGTTCAGAAGTCTTCTTTTGAGCCACTCCGAAAGGCCTCCTTGAAAGATCTTACACTAAAGACATCATTCTTGGTGGCTGTGTCAGCATGTAGGGTTTCGGAGTTTCATGCTCTCTTGTTGGGATCCCTTTCTTTGCTTTTTGGAGGCAGGGATCTCCCTGTGTACTCTTCCTTGCTTCCAATCGTGGTATTAGCATTTCATCTGAACTAATATGTGGAGCTTCCGTTCTTTCACAGAGGAGGATGAAGAGGCTCAGTATTCTTCCTTGAAACTTCTCGATGTGCGTAGAGGCCTCATTAAATATCTGGAAGTCATGAATGAGTTTTGAAATTGGATAGACTGTGCTTTTGGGTAGATAGTGGTTTGGCCTCATGGATTTCAAGCCCACAATTGCTAGATGGCTGAAGGAGACTATCGTGTCAGTTTGTTTCTGCAGGGCAGCAGACTCCTCAGGCTTTGTGGGCTCATTCTACGAGGCGGATGGCAATATACTGGGCGGTGACTGCCTTACTATCTCTGGTGGATATTTGCAAGGCAGCAATATGGTCAACGCTGCATACCTTTGCCAAGCACTACAGTGCACTCAAGTCAGTTTTGGGGCTTTGGTCCTCAGGGTAGCACCAGTGCCAGGATCCAAACTACTCTAGATATTGCTTTTGAACATCCCACAGGTTCTGGAATAGTGGGAAGCTGTGTAATGGAAGGAGAAATTCGGTCTTATATGATGATTTTCTTTCCATTAGTCCTTCCCACTATTCCAGAAACCTGCCTGAGGCTTCTGAGATGTGTAGTCTATGTGAAGTAATGGTTCAGATAATGACTCACCTTGCATGGTGCTTTCTGCATATCTCTTGTTCTCTACAAGTTGTCCAGAGGTGAGTGGTCAACACATGCTTGTCTGGTTAGTGTTAGGTTAGTGAGTTGTTTAAGGTTGTTGTGTTTTAAGTTTCTCCTTATTGTTTGTCTATGTAAATACTGGATGCCAAGAGAGATGTGACTCAGCTCAGTTTTTGGGTCTCTTATCTCCACCTGCTGGTTGATGGACACAACTATCCCACAGGTTCTGTAGTAGTGGGAAGGAGTAATGGAGATAAATCAGGTAAGACCTAATTTCTCCTTGTTCTTGATACAGTAAAGACCCCTAATGCAGGCATTGTGCCCAAACACAGCCGTATCAGGTCATTAAAGATTTTTCATTGGTGTCTGTGACGCGAGCTTCCATCTCATTTGGCCACCTCTGCTCTTTTGCTTCTTGTGTTCATTCTGTGCAGTTCTTTCTTCTCTTTTCGGCAGTTGTGGAAGAATGCCATAACACATCTGGCTGTGACTGTTGTCTCCTGAATATCATTAGGTGACACACTGTCTTTCAGATATCTTACTTGAGTAATCCCAAGAACTCAAAAGATTTGACTGGAAAGGGTTCTTCTCTTGTTAAACTGAATAATAAAAACTTTTCCTCCGGGTTCAAGAACTAGAAGAAAAAATTGACGACTTGGAGAACCGATCGAGGGGAAACAATCTGTGTCTGGTCGGTCTCCCAGAGGCCTTGCCTGACAAAGATCTGCAGAATTTCTTGGAAACTTGGATCCCGCAAGCAGCAGCACTCTCGGATATGGCTGGCGAATTTAAAGTGGAGCGAGCACATCGGCTGGGACAGCGGCCGGCAGGAGGAGATCGCCCCAGAACAGTTATCTTCAAAGCGCTTAATTATGCCCATAAAATGAAGATTTTACAAGCGCTGCGAGGCGGGAAACACTTGCAGTACCAGAACCAAAAAATCCTATGCTTCCAGGACTATTCAGCAAAGGTATCGATTGCAAGAAAGGCTTTTGTACCACTTTGCTCGAAATTGTTTGAAATGAACTGCCGTTTTAGCCTTCTGTACCCGGCACGACTGCGAATTCAAGATGGAGGTAAAGTGGTCTTCTTTGATCGCGTGGAAGAAGCGAAGGCCTATGTGAACAAATTGCAGGGCGACAGACAGCAATCCACATAAGCAGCACTATAAGGAAAGGCAGGTACAATAAGTGGAGACTGATGCGATTTAACTTTAAAGTAGGTGAAAAACCTTTTGTTTGGCAGCAGCAAGCCATTAAGATATAAGATGAGATGGGCTGGATTCTGCGTGCCCTGCAGATGGACTGGAGGCTGCAAGACATAGCAGTATGGGCCCTGTCCGCAGGAAACAGTTATAATAAAGGGCATATTCGACAGAAGACACCAATAAACTGAAAAGAACCAGACGAGTGGGCATTGTCTGGTCGGGACAGTACAGTTTCCTAAATACAGTGCTTAAAAACACGTATTCAATACTGAACATAGTAGGTTACCTGTATATTGATTATTAGCATGATGGGCAAGATAATGAATGGAGGGATGGATGTTTGAATGTCTGAATGATTGGATGAATGAAGAGTTTGAAGCGAGCGGGGTAATGTGATAAGTCTAAGATTATCTGAAATGTAATCTCGCTCTACCCTGCAATGGTCTGTATAATAGAGAGTTTAGACGAAGACCATTGCTCCATCCTATACATGTGGAGGACACATGGTCATATGTGGATCAGTGCGAGACATCAACATGAGGCAGTTTTTACAAGGTAATGAATGAATGACTGTATGCTATTGAGGAGGCTGTTCAGGCCAACCTAAGATAGAGTGCGAATTCCATATTTTCGATTGATCAACTACTCAGTCAGAAGCGGTAACGGACTGGAGCTGAGCGGATATTGTCCATGATTTCATTATTATGGAAATAGAAGACAGCCTAGGACGTTATACTTATACGGGGCAGAGTGGCACTGGCTTATACTACAGAGAGTAGCAGGAACTACTAAAGGATGCCATCTCCTACAGCTATGAGCGGTCAAGGATGGTCTGACTGAGAAACCAAGAACTGAATGCAAAACTGGAATGGGGAGAGCTGAGTGAATATCTATTATAGTCACCATTCTTTAGGTCCATGTACTAGACCATGTAGGGGAAGAGGAAAGCCTGAGGAGCGGCTGATAGGATGCATGATTGAAAGACATCTGAGGGGCAATGTTTATGCTTAAAAGAGCGGAGGGCAGAGATGGATCCGAATAGAGGAGGAGGGATTGGGCGATCTGTATAATAAAAGGGGGGGTAGCTCCAAGTCCAGAACAGAGTGGATTCGGGGAACTGAATGGGAGGACTGGGGGGAGGGGGGAGTTTGGAGAGTCGGGAAGGTCTTAGAGGGGGGAGGGCGTTGCTCAAAGTATGTAGAGATACGGGACTGGGGGAAAGTAGGGAATGGGGAATATGCAAGTCTGGTGGGGGGGGGGGGGGGGTGGAGGCTGGGACACTCTCTCACAAATCAGAGATGGAAGACACCTGGGGGTATTGCCTATAAAGAGAGATTAGGGGTAGGATAACATGCCTAATCTAACATTTACCACTCGGAATGTTGGAGGGATCCAATCCCCAATTAAGAGGCATAAAATTTTGAAAGTACTTAGAGATAGGGGAGCCTCCGTGCCTTCCTGCAGGAGACCATCTTTCCGCGACAGAGCATGCCAAACTCAAAAGATGGTGGGTGAGTGACCTTGTAGAAGCCCCGGCAGTGGGAAGGAAGGGGGGTGTGGTAACCTTATTCAGGAAGGGTTTGCATTTAGAGATTAAGAAAGTCATTACAGATCCAGAGGGCAGATATGTTCTGGCCTCGATAATCCTTGAGCGTCAATCTATACTATTGTGCAACCTCTATGCCCCAAATACCTTTGATCGAGCATTTTATACAAAGGTGATCAGACAGATATTGGAGCTGGGTGATATCCCAATAATATTAGGAGGAGACCTTAACGATGTGGCAGACACTCAGATAGATAGATCTCAACCTACAGATAGAGAACTAGCAAGGACAATGAGAGGGTTAAACCTTTTAGGGTCAGCATTGGGACTGGTGGATGTGTGGCGAACTCTTAATCCTTTGGAGAAGGACTTTACACATGTGTCAAGGGCTCACTCCACACTCTCCAGAATAGATTATCTGCTAATATCCAGAGAACTTTTTACACAGGTTGAAAGCACAAAGATAGGGCCTATAATGATATCTGACCATGCGTGGGTAGAGTTAAGCTTCCAAGGAGGGCACTCTAGGCAAACTGAGAGCGGTTGGAGATTCCCCTCTCATCTATATAGAGACAGTAAATTCCCACCATTTCTACTCTCCAAGTGGCAACAGTATAAAATTGACAATGAGCAGCATAGATTAGATGTAACATTGTTTCGGGAGACAGCAAAAGTGGTTCTCCGGGGAGAAATTATTTCATACGTGAGTCACCAAAGAAAGGTGAGGAAACGAGAGCTTTTGCCCCTAGAAAAACAAGTGACCATCTTAAGACAGCAGTACGGAGCGAGTCACTCATTGCGAATTAAGAAGCAATTATTAGAAACCCAACAAACTTTAAATGAGCTAATACATACAGAGGCAAAGAAATCATGGGCTTATTATACATTTCAGCTCTATAAGTTCGCAAACAAGGGTAGTGCTCTACTGGCTAGATTAGCAAAGGGTAGTACAGGTCAGAGTAAGATAACCACATTGGTGGACTCTAGAGGGAAGCGAGTGAATGATGACAAGTCAATCAATAAAGTGCTTCGGGACTTTTTCACTAAACTGTATGAGTCCCAGCAATCTCAGTTGGTAGATAGTGATATTTATTTGAATAGCATAGAGCTTCCACAGGTATCGCGTGAAGAGTTATCTCAGTTGAGCACACCAATAGACATGGAGGAAGTGGCATGGGTAATCAAGCAAAGTGCTCTTTTTAGGGCGCCTGGTCCCGATGGACTCCGCAATGAGTTTTATAAACTATTACAGGACGATATTAGTCCGGTTTTGGCAGAAGTATTTCAGAAATCTGTCCAACAGGGAACGCTCCCAGTACATTTGAATACGGCACAGATCATAGTATTATGAAAACCTGGTAAACCTGAGGATCAACCAGAATCTTATCGTCCCATCTCCCTGCTTAACACTGAGGTTAAGCTTTTGGCCAAGATATTGGCAAACAGATTGGCGAGAGTCTTACCATCCTTAGTAGCTGAGCCCCAAGTAGGGTTCACACTGGGAAGGGTAATAGCCAAAAACATAAGACGGATTCTAGCGGCTCTGGAGACAATCAGATTGGAAGGGCAGCCAGCTGTACTTATCAGTTTCGACGCGGAAAAAGCGTTTGATAGAGTGAACTGGGGCTTCTTGTTTGGTATATTAAAGGCTTATGGGATAGAAGGCTGGTTTAATGAGGCTGTGTGGACACTGTATGAGGACCCCAAGGCGTGTGTGTATGCAAATGGTATTACCTCAGATAGATTTAAGATCAGAAGAGGAACTAGGCAGGGATGCCCGCTCTCCCCATTATTGTTTGTATTAACTTTAGATCCGCTGTTGCGGGAGTTGCAGCTTAATTCCGATGTGAAAGGAGTACATATAGGGGATTTTCTGTTTAAAACAGCTGCTTTTGCAGATGACTTATTGGTATTAATAACTGAGCCTAGAGACTCCCTGCATTACCTGATGGAGAGCCTGGAGGAGTACGGGGATTTCTCTGGTTTCTGATTGAATCTTTCAAAATCGGAGGCGTTGGCTAGTTCAGATGATCTGTGGAGATTGTGGGGAGCGGGGTTCCTATTACAGTGGGCAAACGAATCATTTAAATATCTGTGGATACAATTGGCAATGAATCCGACAAAGATATATGAAATCAATGTTCCAAGGTTCCTCCGGGAGACAAAAGAGCAGCTGATGATTTGTGCTAACTTGCCATTAACTTTATTGGGACGATTACATTTGTTTAGAATGATGGTATTCCCTAGATGGCTCTACCTTCTACAGACCCTTCCTCTGTGGTTGTTCAAAAAAGACTTAGAAGCCCTTAGGAAATTAGTGATGAAATTCTGTTGGGAGGGTGGAAAATCTAAAGTGAGGTGGAAATATTTATTAGGGGCACAAAAGATGGGTGGTTTAGGGCTCCCAGACATTCGGAAATATAATCAGGCATGCCTGTTAAGGCATCTGAGAGACTAGTTGATGGATTCAGATGTTTACACACATGTGGAACTTGAACGAGACCACTTTAGGCCTTGGTATCTGGCTTCCCTGTTACACTCTCCAAGGAGAGATTTGCCAGAAAGAGTAAGAGGAAGTGTATTGTTAAAGTCAATGTGGCATGTGTGGAAGACAGTGCTCACATGTTGGGGGCAGGATAGCAGAGGAAGCGTATGGTTACCTTTGAGGGGGAATGTATCATTTAGGCCTGGAGACGAAAATAGGATCTTCTGACTATTAGAGAATAAGGGAATCCATTCGTTGGAAAAGCTGGTAAGGGAAGATGGATCTCTGCTCTCGTACACTGACGTTTTGGAGAAATGTGGGCAGGGGACGGTGGCCTGGTTGGCGTACAAGCAATTGTCTCATTATGTGAGTACCCTCCCACCGGATAGTCTGCGTCCACAGTTCGGGAGACAAGAGAATTATTAGAAGAAGATGCTGCGGGGCAAATTTCAGTATCCTGGTTTTATGGCAAATTGGGTAGGCTCTCAATGGAGCGGGATTTGACAGAGGTAGCAAATAGTTGGAGTATAGAATCGGGCAAAGATATTTCTACACAGCTGATATCATCAGCTCTTCAGAGTGGGGTGGCCATGGTACACAGTGCAGAATTACAGGAGTGTCACTTTCGCACTATCCATCGAGCATATTTCTCTCAGAGACAAGCTTTCAGGGCAGGAGTATCGACTATACAGCATTGAGCAAGTGCCACAGGTTGGAGGCAAACTTCTTTCATGGGATCTGGCAATGTAGACCAATATCACTATTCTGGTTGGCATTGGCAAATACTTGACCAAAGTGCTGGGGCGCACAATAAATTTAACCTTTGAAAGAGCTGTATTTAGCGTACCTAGGCTCTGGATGGGATCCACAAAGGGGGAGAAATTGTTTTCTTGGAAAGAGCCTGCATATTGGGAAAAAAATGCATCCTCCTTACTGGACTAGTGATTGCCCACCCTCCTTTTGACACTGGAGGAATTGACTTCATGAATTATTGACATGGGAATCTAGAGGGGCGGGTCTGTCGCCGGGAAGGCAGCGGAGGTTCCTAGCACATATGGGGGGCATACATAAACACTATCTCGCCTAAGGCAAGAAGCCATATTTTGAAGAGACTTCCTTGGAACCAGTGAAGGGATTTGAATCTGAGCAATGCTCGAGGAGGGGAGGGGGGGGAGGTTCTGGGAGATAGGGAAAATAGTTTTGGGTTAGAGAGTTTAAAGACAAGTTCTGATTCTGTTAATAAGGATTTCATATTGTCTATATCACCCATGTTTCAATATGTCCATGGTGTTGCCTTCTGATATAAGGAAGTTCTGGATGATGTATGCTAATATTATTAATATCTATAGAAGCATAATACTTGAGTGGGGGGGGGGGGGGGGGGGGGGGGAGGGGGGGGAGGAGGGGGGGGGAGAAAAAGTTGTTAAACCACAAATCCGATGGCTGATATGCACTTTCTTTAACTCTGAAACATGAGAGGATACTATTGCGTTGTTTAAATGTGTAATTATATGGTTTATTGCCTTTGTATGGTGTCATCAATAAAAATATTGAAACATAAAATCTTTTCCTCCAACATGTCCAATGTATGTTTCAAGCAATCTCTCTCTGTTGACATCCCTTTAGGAACAAAGGGGTAAAATCTTCAGTGCACAGAGGGCCAATGGTATTGATTCTTGGTAGGCTGACCATGTACCAGGTCCCTCAGTAGTGCTAGCTATTTCCAGGTTCATTCTACTTCCATTGTCCTCTGCTTCAGGGATCTATTGGATTCTGCCCTTTTCTGTAGATGATAGCCATGTGGACTGCTCTCTATAGCTGCCCTAGGAGAGTGTTTTTCTACCAGAGGAATTTTTTTGTTTTATAGTACAGCTAAATCCTTCCTATTTGATTTGCAGGTGCCAGAGACCAGCAACTCTTATTGGACTCCTGAAATACCTGGATGCATTCCAGGAGCTGGTGCAGTGCCAGTTTCTTCTCTTCCAGGAAACAGTTGTTGAAGTCCTGTGAATCCCCATGTTTTTTGTTTTTCTGTTAACAAGAAAGCAGACACTGAGTATATTCAGGTAGCTTTTGGATTTGGCACTTTGTACCACCCACATCAGCATGTCATGATGGAATTTGAACAAGTTTGAATGACCAGCTGTAATTCATACAGTTTGTTGCCTTATGCCAAATGGCTGTTATAGCCAGCTTTATTATATTAATTTGTGACTATTAATTTATAGAAAGCATGTGAATAGCTTATTTTTTAAACTTCATTTAATTATGGAAGATGTAGTATTGCAGCTTTGTGTTGTGTGCATAAATTCTGCAATTATAATATACAATGTCAAATTGAAACCATTATGGTATCTTTAGGTTTCCTAAAGCTGCAAAAGATGATACGTTGAAAAATGTCTTTTGTGCTGTGCCAGGTCTCAGCAGGCGGCTTGCTGGCCTCATCTGCTGAATGCCTTCGGAAAATAGGTCAGTGTATGCTTTAATGTTTAAATATGGACATAGCCTCAAGGGATAGTTTTTCTGTACGTTTATTCAATGGCTGATAGAACTCTGTGATTTCTGTAAGTCTTTTATTTCTTATTCGATCAGGTGGTGTTTTTTTTTTTTAATTGTCTGTAGAAGCATTAAATAGAAGAATTCCAAGTAACTGTCTGAAAAGTAATCACCTTGTAGGAAAAAGCAATGTTAAAATCGTAAGATGTTATTTATTAAGATCTATATCTGCTGCTGTCTTAGGGCTATATTTATGTGTGTTATATTGTGAGGTGATACCTCTCAATTTACAGGCAAGTATTTCTTATTGCTTGTCATGAAAAATCTAAATTTGCAACTGTGGTCTTGATTTGAGAATGGGATCTAATACATGACATGAAGATAGCACTTAAAGGTTTTTCAGGATATGGGATGGAGAGAGAAGTTGGAGAAAATATTAATGCAGCTGTATAACCAACATTATTTTTAAATAAAGCTGTTGTATTAAAAGAAGCAGAATCTACTATAATAAAAAGCACATTAAAGATTGGGGTTTAATGGAGGAATTGTAGGTTAGTGTTAGGAAAAATAAAAATATAAAAAGCAAATTTTAACAACTAATCTCCATAGTCTTTCCCACTTAGTTTTAAAAGCTTTGTACCACAGCATTAACAGATAGAATCTAACAGGCACTGCAGGATCTAGTTTAGTCTTCCCACCCCTAGGACAACTGCATTTATAGTCAGTTATTGTAATTAGGGTATCAAGCAAGGAGTGCTTTTACAGAGTTTTTAATACATTTCATTACCATCTAAGAAGGAAACACTAAATAAATCATACAAATGCTACTACTACTACTAATAATACACTATATAAACTAAAAGACACTTTTATATTAGGCTAATATCCTTAATACTGTAGCAAGTTTTAAATTATTGAAAATCTCAAAACACTAAGAATGGAGTCACAGTCCAGCACGAGAGGGGTGCTATCCATCTTCTGCGTTGAGTGTCAATGTAGATTATCTCCCAGTTGGTGAGATGTTCATATGTGTGTGCCCGATGCAAAGAGCTCCTAGCTCTTAGAGAACGTGTCCGTTCTCTTGAGGCTAGAGTACAGACGTGTGGAGCCGAGGAGACAGAAGGTGCATAGAGAGACCTACAGTGATGTTGTAGAGAAGTCCCACCTCCAGTCTGTAGCCCTTATGCTACCTTGGAAGAGGGAGGTCTCCTAGAAGGAGAGCATCACCCTGTGAAGTAGGAAGAACTCCTGTAGCCAGGACCTGCCCACCAGGGGATGTACTATCCTCTCTCGCACCGAGGATATGTCTCCAAGTGCTGGCTGAGAGGGAAAGGTTAGGACAGCCGTTGTAGTTGGTGATTCGATCATTAGGCATATAGATATCTGGGTGGCTGGTGGACGTGAGGATCGCCTGGTGACTTGCCTGCCTGGTGCGAAGGTGGCGACCTCACGCGTCATGTAGATAGGATTTTAGATAGTGCTGGGGAGGAGTCGGTGTCTCGGTAACATGTGGGTACCAATGACCTAGGAAAATGTGGGAAAAAGGTTCTGGAAGACAATTTAGGTTTTTAGGTAGAAAGCTCAAATCCAGATCCTCTAGGGTAGCATTTTCTGAAATGCTACCTGTTCCACGCGCAGGGCCAAAGAGACAGGCAGAGCTCCAGAGTCTCAATGCGTGGATGAGACGATGGTGCAGGGAGGAGGGTTTTAGATTTATTAGGAACTGGGCAACATTCTGGAGAAGGGGGAGCCTATTCCGAAAGGATGGGCTCCACCTTAACCAGGGTGGAACCAGGCTGCTGGCATCGGCTTTTAAAAAGGAGATAGAGCAACTTTTAAACTAGAAATGGGAGGAAGGCCGACAGTCGCTCTAAAGCGCATGGTTCGGGATAAGGTGCTGTTACGGTTGTGGCCGTGACCTCTCCCAGACGTACCTTATTTCTGGTGGTCAGCTTCTGTGCTGGCTTCTGTTTCCTCTGTCTGTCCTTTCTGAGCTAGCTCTGTCTCTCTGTGCTGGCTGCTTCCAGCAGCATGACTCTAATTGCTTCACTATACTGCACCTGTGCGTGTTGCCTGAGTTAGCTCTAGCTCTGTGTTTCAGTGTGCTGGCTGCCTGTGTCTGGTAGTTGTGACATCATCAGGCAGGGCCTTGATAAGGAAGTGGTGTTCTTCCCTTCAGGGCCTTTGCAACGTTCGTGCTTTGCTTTAGGTCCAGGTTAGTGTTGGTGCAGTGTGCACTGGTGACCTATGTGTTTAGCTTCCCTGCTTTTCCCTTGTGGCTCCCTTACTTTCTGTTTTAGTGCTAGGAGCACTTCTGTTGTTTAGTGCTGTGGAGCACTGCTGTAGCTTGGTGCTTAGGAGCACCTGTGTTAGCTTATGTGTTTAGCTTTCCTGCTTTTCCCTTGTGGCTCCCCTGCTTTCCCTTCTGGTGCTTTGGAAGCACTTCTGTGTTTGGTGCTTTAGAAGCACTTATGGTAGTTTGGTGCTTTGGAAGCACCTTGGTTAGTTTAGTGTTGTAGAGCCCTGCTGTAGCTTGGTGCTTTGGAAGCACCTTGGTTAGTTTAGTGTTGTAGAGCCCTGCTGTAGCTTGGTGCTTAGTAGCACCTGTGTTAGTTTATGTGGTTAGGTTCCCTGCTTCTCCCTGTGGCTCCCCTGTTGTCCCCTGGTTAGTTTAGTGCTGTGGAACACTGCTGTAGCCTGGTGTTTAGAAGCACCTGTGCTAGTTTGTGTGGTAGGTTCCCTGCTCTTTCCCTGTGGCTCCCCTGCTTACCCTAGTGGGGCTATTAGTAGCACTTTTGTTAGTAAGGGCAGTGATGGCGAACCTTTCAGAGACTGAGTATCCAAACAGCAACCCAAATCGAATTATTTATCGCAAAGCGCTGGTACTCATGGGCGGGGTCCCAAATATGACTCCACCCCTATGATGCCACCCCCTTACACCAGCCATGGCGCATATAAACAGACATAATTGAAAATATAGTAGTATAGGAGAAAAAAATAACATGATTTTCTTTCATTATAAATCATTTCTGTAAGCTGTTACAGCTCCAGTATACCCAGTGCAAATAAGACAGCAGATGTAATTCTCAAATTGGACATATTCCAAACACTAAAATAAAAATAAATGATTTTTCTACCTTTGTTGTCTGGTGACTTTGTTTTTCTGATCATGCTGGCCCAGTATCCGATTCTGCTGCT
>NW_021963476.1:0-92916 GCF_901765095.1 Microcaecilia unicolor | reverse complement strand
CACGTCTAAAAACCATGCAATTTTCTTTCTCTTCTCTGACCAAGATGTCACGTGTGTTGTGTTCCAAATGCCTTCCAGTTTGAATTTTAAATTCCCTCAAGATCCTGACCTGCTCGTTTTCAATGGTATAATCCAAAGAGTTGTTTGACACTTGATTATTGCGGAGCTTGTAGTCCGGCTGGGCTATTTTGCTAAGGGCGCAGATTAGATGGTCTACACTTTCATCTTTGGCTTTGCATAATCGCCATTTGCTGTCATTTGAAATTTTTCAATCTTAGTGTCATAACATTTGCTTGAAATGAATGTCCTCGGACTACTAAGATGATAATTCGTTCAGTTTTCTTTTCAAAATGCTTCAGTTTTCAACCACTGCTGTGATAGTTGTTTGTCACATCTTTCCATCAATATCTTTTATGTCTTGAATATGCACTTGCTGGTCTTTCCAGTTGATGAACTTTCATTCTATTTCTTGCTTTTTTATATGCTATTTTCAATTCTGATTTCAGCCGTTTTTTTTTCTTTGCTAACTTTAGTTTTGCTTTTTGTCAAGTGGAATGGCATTTTAGAAAAGACTCATTGCCTCCAGGGCAGGGGCGTAGCCAGAAAACAGATTTTGGGCAGGCCTAGGCAAGAACTAGGTGGGCACCAAGTGTTCTCCCCCACCCCCACCACCAAAAGGCTTCTTTCCACCTTGGCAGTCTGCAACAGGCATGCGCTGAAAACTGAGCATGCGCAGGTGCGGTTTCGTGGAGAGTAGCGTTTTCGTTACCATCAGGGGGAAGCCTTCAGCTGGCAGAGCTTGGGATCCCCACCACTACCACTAAATATGTGCTGTTGGGTGGGCCTGAGCCCTAAGTGGGTGGGCCCTGGCTCACCCAGGCCCACCTGTGGCTACGCCACTGCTCCAGGGCCACCCTCAGCCCCAAATCTTTGGAATGACCTGCCAGACAGATCCATCTATGTGACTGCCTGCATTTCTGATAGGACTTCTGGTTAATTAGTGAGCAACTGCCCATCAGTTTTACCATCCCAGTCTGTAAGACAACCCGGCTATAACAAAATGTACACTTCTGCCTTGGCTTCTAAAATATTCGGCTGGTAACCTATTTTCTACATATTTTTCTACTCTTGTAGAAAAATGTTACCTTTTCAAGGCTACAGTAATCTGGTAAAACGGAGGGAAGCCACCAACCCAAATAGGCTCAAATGATGCCCTAGAAAAGGTGACATTCTTACTATGAGGCCCTTTTACTAAAGGGCAGTAGGGTACCACCACATTGGTGAGCGGCAAGTTGGGCCTACCGCCAGGCTACCACAGGAACCCGGTGGTAGTCCCATCCTCTGCTGTGTGGCAAGTTCAGCGCTAGGAAATGCATTTTAATTTTTTAGTACCGGGGTCTTACCTGGCGGTACTAGGGCAGTTGTTGCCCAGTTACCGCTGGGGGTAGCACGGGCAGGGCTGCCAAGAGACCAAACCAGGCCTGGGGCAGGGGCCGCTGCCGCCAGCCCCACCCCTCCGGATCGCCACCAGGCCCACCACTTTATTCCCCCTCCGGATCGCTGCTGCTTCCTCCCCAGGATCGCTGCCGCCCAGCGCAACTGGAAATACGTTGGCTGGCAGGGATCCCAACGCCCCGCCAGCAGAGAGTCTTCTCCTCCACTCCAGGGTACTTCATGCTGTGACAATGAAGTCTATAAACGTCAGAGCATACACCTTTCATAACTGGCATATTTATAGAGAAATTGGCAGAAGACTGAAACCCCCCCCCCCCCCCAAAAAAAAAACTATTATTAATTTTGAAACATTTGGACTTACTGTAGAGGCCACACTGTGGCCCTACTCTAGTGATCATGGTTTGAAATTTAAGTATAGTAACACACTGTAAATATTCTTTTGCCCTTGTTGTTCCTTGGCATTTTTCTTCACCTACTGGTGGCCTGGCCTGAAGCCCTTTACTTTTTTCTGTAAATGAAATTTTTGATGGTTTCAAGAATACATTTTCCACTTCTGCATATGATAATGCGTGTTCTTGTGGACGAGGAGACGTTTAAAGCAGTTCATATGGTAGCCTCCCTGGATAGACAAGTCAGCTCTCAGTTGTTTCAGCCAAGAAAAGCAAAACGATGCAATCAGCAGAGCAAAAAATAGACCTAAATTAAAAAAAGTCTAAGATATTTATTGTCTTCTCCCTATTGACTTGACTTGAGTTCCTTCAGCTTAAAAGGGTACATTGGACCTGGAATATGAAAATCGATGCATCTCCTGCTGTTTATTGCAAATAAATTTGATTTTCAGTTAATTGTAGCAGTCCTTTTTCATAATTTTGAGCTGCCTTACAAGAGTGAATCTTTCAGGCCGAGCGGTGATGCATCTGATGTTTTCAATGGTAATGGGCCAGTGATTGTTAATTGCTACCGTGAAAACCAGCAGTGTCACTCCTGAAAGCATTCAGTTATGTGCAACCTACAGGCATCACACATTTACCATATGCTTTGAAAGCATTTGCACACATATCTCAAGGGGAATTTCAAGAGCTTTAACTATCCATCCCATAAATGGGGAAGGAGAGTCCAAATAACTATTGTTCAGAGTTGAAAACCAGACATGTAGGACTCAGGGGAGACGGAAGCCATGTTCAGCAACCTTTAATTTGGTTGTTAACTATGTAAGATTGAAAATGACAAAACCTTTGTCTGCTGATCATGCTACACTTTTTGTGATTTTTTTTTTTATTAATATATTTTTTTATTGATGATTCAACTGTACCAACAATATAACAAAATTTCAGCTTCCCCTCCATTCAGTCTTATGACAAAGATATAAACATTTAACGCTTCACTTCATCAATATTTTTACATTTATGTAGAACCCCCTTCCCCCCGCCCCTCCCCTTCTCCCCCTACCCCGAATCACCACCCCCCCCCGCTCCTTCCTTCCTAACATTCCCAGCCCCTATTTAGTTTCACAGATTCAGGATTACATTCAGATGTGTCCATTCATCTGCTGTTGAATTATATTTCCCCCAACGGCGATCTGTCCATGCTACACTTTTTGATGCTTTTTTCACTCTAGCACAGTCTACTATTTTGGCTAACTGGAAATCAGCTAATCTGTTAAATGTGCATTTTTGGTGGAATTCGGTACTACAGCATCAAAAGTTGGAACTTGCTTTAGCAGAGAAGTGCGGTTTACTTCATGTTAAGAGGAAGTTATGGTTTCTAGTTGATGTTTATTTAGAAAGTATGACCTCTTGATTGTAGACCATCTCTCTATATAAAAGGCAAAACCAACGTTCTATGAAGCCTCCAGCCGGAAGTGTGAAGGGGGCGAGATATCCGGTTTCCCTATGAGTGTCTGCCCCGCCCTCTCTGTAACACAGTCAGTGAAGGAAAACAGCAGAGCACGAAATCAAAGCGCTGGCTCTGTAACAGTGAAGGACTCAGAGGGGGGAGGGGAGAGGCCAGAGGGCAGGGACACACACACTCCCACATGCACACAGAAGAAAACATTGCTAGCCCCCGTTTCATTTGCATCAGAAACGGGGCTTTTTTTACTAGTTAACTAATATTATGGAGCATTTAACCTTTTTTTGTTTTGTTTATTATTGTGCTTGTTACCTGATTGCTTTACTATGCTGGATTGGTGCAGTGTGCAGAAATCTGAGTAGATTACATCTATAGCATGTTCCTGATTCAATTCTCCAGTCACCCAGTCAAAGAATTCAATGAGATTCGTTTGGCACGATTTCCCTTTGGTAAAACCATGTTGTCTTGGATCTTGCAACTTATTGGCTTCCAGGAAACTTCACTATCCTTTCCTTCAGCATCGCTTCCATTACTTTTCCAATAACCGAAGTGAGGCTTACTGGCCTGTAGTTTCCAGCTTCTTCCCTATCACCACTTTTGTGAAGAGGGACCACATCTCCAATCCCACGGAACCTCTCCCGTCTCCAAGGATTTATTAGACAAATCTTTAAGAGGACCCGCCAAAACCTCTCTGAGCTCCCTCAAAATCCTGGGGTGGATCCCGTCCGGTCCCATGGCTTTGTCCACCTTTAGATTTTCAAGTTGTTCATATGGTGCTATATCCGCTCCATTCTCATATGTACTTTTGCCAATCAATCGTGGTCCTTCTCCAGGATTTTCTTCAGGAATAACATGTATAGAATGTTTGTACATTTGGGAAGCTTGCCAGGTGCCCTTGGCCTGGATTGGCCGCTGTCGTGGACAGGATGCTGGGCTCGATGGACCCTTGGTCTTTTACCAGTGTGGCATTACTTATGTACTTATGTCCTCTACTTGGCTCACTTTATTACATAGAGCAGTGATTTAACCTATTGTGATATCATAGTGGCTCATTCCACCAATAAGAGCCAACCTCATTAGTGATGTCACAATGGCTTGATTGTATAGAATGTTTGTACGTTTGGGAAGCTTGCCAGGTGCCCTTGGCCTGGATTGGCCGCTGTCGTGGACAGGATGCTGGGCTCGATGGACCCTTGGTCTTTTCCCAGTGTGGCATTACTTATGTACTTATGTCCTCTACTTGGCTCACTTTTATTACATAGAGCAGTGATTTAACCCATTGTGACATCATAGTGGCTCATTCCACCAATAAGAGCCAACCTCATTAGTGATGTCACAATGGCTTGATTGTATAGAATGTTTGTACGTTTGGGAAGCTCGCCAGGTGCCCTTGGACTAGATTGGCCGCTGTCGTGGACAGGATGCTGGGCTCGATGGACCCTTGATCTTTTCCCAGTATGGCATTACTTATGTACTTATGTTCTCTACTTGGCTCACTTTTATTACATAGAGCAGTGATTTAACCTATTGTGATGTCATAGTGGCTCATTCCACAAATAAGAGCCAACCTCATTAGTGATGTCACAATGGCTTGATTGTATAGAATGTTTGTACGTTTGGGAAGCTTGCCAGGTGCCCTTGGCCTGGATTGGCCGCTGTCATGGACAGGATGCTGGGCTCGATGGACCCTTGGTCTTTCCCCAGTGTGGCATTACTTATGTACTTATGTCCTCTACTTGGCTCACTTTTATTACATAGAGCAGTGATTTAACCTATTGTGATATCATAGTGGCTCATTCCACCAATAAGAGCCAACCTCATTAGTGATGTCACAATGGCTTGATTGTATAGAATGTTTGTACGTTTGGGGAGCTCGCCAGGTGCCCTTGGACTAGATTGGCCGCTGTCGTGGACAGGATGCTGGGCTCGATGGACCCTTGATCTTTTCCCAGTATGGCATTACTTATGTACTTATGTTCTCTACTTGGCTCACTTTTATTACATAGAGCAGTGATTTAACCTATTGTGATGTCATAGTGGCTCATTCCACCAATAAGAGCCAACCTCATTAGTGATGTCACAATGGCTTGATTGTATAGAATGTTTGTACGTTTGGGAAGCTTGCCAGGTGCCCTTGGCCTAGATTGGCCGCTGTCGTGGACAGGATGCTGGGCTCGATGGACCCTTGGTCTTTTCCCAGTGTGGCATTACTTATGTACTTATGTCCTCTACTTGGCTCACTTTTATTACATAGAGCAGTGATTTAACCTATTGTGATGTCACAGTGGCTCATTCCACCAATAAGAGCCAACCTCATTAGTGATGTCACAATGGCTTGATTGTATAGAATGTTTGTACATTTGGGAAGCTCGCCAGGTGCCCTTGGCCTGGATTGGCCGCTGTCGTGGACAGGATGCTGGGCTCGATGGACCCTTGGTCTTTTCCCAGTGTGGCATTACTTATGTACTTATGTCCTCTACTTGGCTCACTTTTATTACATAGAGCAGTGATTTAACCTATTGTGATATCATAGTGGCTCATTCCACCAATAAGAGCCAACCTCATTAGTGATGTCACAATGGCTTGATTGTATAGAATGTTTGTACGTTTGGGAAGCTTGCCAGGTGCCCTTGGCCTGGATTGGCCGCTGTCGTGGACAGGATGCTGGGCTCGATGGACCCCTTGGTCTTTTCCCAGTGTGGCATTACTTATGTACTTATGAAAACAGAACAAAAGTATTTGTTTAGCAAATTTGCTTTTCCTTTATCATTATCCACATGCTTAAGTGGAGAGATTGCACGTAAATGTAGGCACCATCATGTGCACCAATGATAACGTGGTGCAAATGCCTGTGCCTAAATTTACACACAGAGCACCTTTATTCTACAATTATGTGTGTAACTGAAAACCACACTGCCGATCTACTCTAAATGCCCATGACCCTCCCATTTCCATTCCCTCTTTTTCAGGCCGCACGTGTCTAACTTTACTACTACTACTTAACATTTCTAGAGCGCTACTAGGGTTACGCAGCGCTGTACAATTTAACAAAGAGAGACAGTCCCTGCTCAAAGAGCTTACAATCTAATAGACAAGTGAACTCCCAATTAAATCTAACTAGTGCCAAAAATTGCTGTTAAAAAGCCAACACACCAGATCGCACCCTTCCTATCTCAGATAGCCTGAAACTCCTCGGCGTTACATTGGACCATAACAACACTAGAGAGCCAAGTGGCATCCACAACAAAGAAGATGTTCCACTCAATATGGAAACTCAAACGCGTGAAGCAATTCTTCCCGAGGGAAACATTCCGCAACCTGATACAATCAATGGTACTAAGCCACTTAGACTGCTGCAATGGAATTTATGCGGAATGTAAAGAACAAACCCTAAAGAAACTCCAGACTGTCCAAAACACTGCTTCTAGGCTTATATTTGGCAAAACGAGATTTGAAAGCGCAAAACCCCTCCGTGAAAAACTACACTGGCTCCCAATCAAAGAACGCATCCCTTTCAAAATCTGCACCATGGTTCACAAAATCATCTACGGAGAAGCCCCGAGTTACATGACAGACTTGGTCGACTTACCAATTAGAAATACATCCAAATCAACTCGAACTTATCTGAATCTGCACTACCCAAGCTGCAAAGGACCTAAATACAAATCATCCTACGCATCTAGTTTCTCCTACATAAACACACAACTGTGGAACGCATTACCCAAAGCCTTGAAAACGACGTACGACCACCTAAACTTCAAGAAGGCATACCCTACCGATCCAACCTAAATGCCTAACCTCAGCAACACGGCCAAACTAAAGCACGTAATGGACATAACACAACTCTTCCGTTCTACGATTCCCTAATGTGGCTGTACCACATGAACTTTATCTTACCACGACATCACCTTGTATTTGTTCACACCGGAGCCTGCAAAGGCCTCTCCGGTACTATGTAAGCCACATTGAGCCTACAAATAGGTGGGAAAATGTGGGATACAAATGTAACAAATAAATAAATAAATTATTAGCACTAATTGGCTCATTATTCTATTAAATTGTACACGCAAGTCGGGAATATGCCTAAATTTGAGTATGCAATTTTTGGTGACTTTTTATGGGGGTTAGTGTGCAAAGTTGCATATGCAAGTTATAGAATAGTGTCCGTTATGTACATAATTTAATATAATAATTAGCTTATTGGCATTAATGACCAGTTATCGGCTATAAATGGTGTCAATTAACACATAAATGCCCTTAGTCAGGATTCTGCAACTTGTGTGTGCAAAATCCATAACATACAACTGCAAGGAGGCATGGACCTGGGAGGGGCCTGGGTGGGTCAATGGTCTGCCTATTACTTACATGCAGCATGGGTTAATGCCTAAATGCCTACAATTAGCTTGAGCAATCCAATTCTCAAGAACAGAAATTGCTTGTGTGGGACCCAATATCGTATAAATACAGTCTAATGTCCCAGACACATTAGCACTAGAATACACCTCTTGAGTAATTACATATTTGCAGTCAGTATTTATTATATCATAAGCACATAAGTACATAAGCATCGCCATGCTGGGACAGACCAAGGGTCCATCGAGCCCAGCACCCTGTCACCGACAGCGGCCAAAAGAACAAGCCAATTTGTCCCGCCCATCCTAGAATACTGTATTCCCTCGTCTATTCAATAACCTTCTATGGCTTTTTCCTCCAGGAAGCTGAATAAGTACATAAGCAGGACTTGTCAACATCAATTTAAATATATATAAATTTTTTTAGAAGGGGATCTTCAGAATATACTGCAACACACACCATGGTGAACACTTTGTTCCTTTGTAGTAATGGTGCGGTGCAAATAGTCATTGATCCACTTTATACTAGGAAAACAGGCCCGTTTCAGGAGCAAATGGAAACTGGCGCTAGCAAGGTTTCCTCCCCAACCCGCCCCTTCTCCCTCCCTTCCTACCTACCGATCCCTTCGTCACCCCTTCTCCCTCCCTAACCTACCTACCTACGGACCCCCTTCGTCGTTCTGACGGCATTGGCATTGCTCCGCATTCCGCACCTCTTGGACGCACTGAACGCCATTGCTCCGCCCTCGACGTCATGACGTTCGACGCGAGGGCAGGGCCCCTAGCCTGAGCGATTTCGGTGGCTTCACCACCATGGTCTTACGAACCGTTCTGGAAGGAAGTGACAGTGACGTCACTGTCCTCAGAACGTTGAGGGTGAGTTTTATTATATAGGATTATTTGTTTGAAAACCTTCTGTGTGTTTAACCTTCATCCTCAACAGCCATACAAAAAATCAAAGTATATGCGTATTGCATCACTTAACTGGCATCGATTTTTTTCACCAGAGGAGAACCTCTGCCAATGTGGCCAGATTTCGGTTTTCTTCTTCAGGGAAGAAGGTTCACTGGAGAAAAAGATGAAATGAATAACAAATATCGTGACTCCGTAATACATATAGTGCCCGCTAACATATTAACCACTCACAGCAGCACTCACAGATACATGGTGCATAGCGCATCTGCAAAGGGAAGAAAATGGCCGCAGCGTCTTAGCACAGGCTTCATCTTTAAATAGCCTACAGCTGATCATCAAACTGCTTTTCTGATTGGAGCATGTCACTACGGTTGCAGCCAATCAGATCAAGGACCACCAATCAATCTTAGAATTCAGTCCTGAGGGGTGAGGTGATCGTAGTTGGAAGATCCAGCATTGTTCCTAGTAGTTTAATAACTGTCCAGCGTTTCCCAACCTCCCACCCTAGTTGGAACACAATCTAGATTTCTCCATCAAGGGCAAATTATGGCTTAGACTACATTATTAGTCATGCAGTTGGTACAAGATCGAGCATAAATAGGACGTGAAGTAGCAGGATGTTACCATATTGACCCTTCAATGGTCAGATCACACCATTGACAAGACCCTCATTTGAAATGACCCAAGGTACCTGGGTCACCTATTGTTTTATTCCTTCTGAAGGCACAAATTGGACGGTCAGAAAACAATCATAAATTTGCAGTATCCTCCAGTGAAGATGGCGTTGCTGCAGTATTTTGAAGTATATGCAGGGTTACCTCAGTCAGCGATCAAAAGATTACAAAGTGATTGTAATCTTTTGATCGCTGATTGAGGTAACCCTGCATATACTACACTTAAATCCACAACTTGCAAGTATATCTCTCTTTATGTCATCACAAGAGCAACAAGGAAAAGACTTCAGATACTCGGTACTCACTGTTTTTGTTTTGAACAGTGGACCGCGCTGCTCAGCGTTTACTTATGAAATTTGACTTTTTCTTTTGTAAACAGCTGGCGAGCATCCTCATAAGTCAAAAACCTCATCTTTTATGCTCCTTATTCAAATTCTTTTTGTATTTTTTATTTTATATTTTATAATAGAAATAAACAGTCACTTAGCTGCTGTTGCACTCGAACTAGTGGGTACGCCGACAGCGAGCTCCTGTTTCACTGATGCTTCGAAGGAGCAGAACCCATAGTTTCCTACAACACCCCACAATCAAGCGAACATCATTACCTTAGAAAACTTTTCAGAGAGATTAGAAAACTCGTGGATTCGCAATTAATTAGTCTTTACACGTACCTGATATTGTATCAGCATCTATCTTGTCAAAAATCTTTTTGAACTAAGATGGCGGCTGGATTTTAAAACCAACACCAACTCTATCGACCAATCAAATTCTACTAGAAATTTAAAGGGAACTTAACCCTTTAATCAATTAAACAAAAGTACGCAGTTAGACTGCTCACTTTCCTTAAATATTGGATAATAAAGCGCGAACCCCTATGAGAAAAACTACACTGGCTCCCACTATAAGAATGCATCACGTTTAAACTTTGCACTTTAGTCCATAAAATCATCCATGGTAATGCCCCAGCCTACATGTCAGATCTAATAGAACTACCACCCAGGAACGCAAAAAAATCTTCCCGCACACCCCTCATTCTTCATCCTCCCAAGTGTAAGGGTTTGAAATGCAAATCAATGCACGCATCTACCTTTTCCTATACGAGCATGCAGCTCTGGAATGCGCTGCCACGTAACTTGAAAACGGTCTATGAACTGACCAATTTCCGCAAATTATTAAGTAGAGGAGTGTGGTAGCCGTGTTAGTCCACTCTTAAGGTTATCAATAGAAATCAAACAAAATAAAACATGGAAAAGAAAATAAGATGATACCTTTTTTATTGGACATAACTTAATACATTTCTTGATTAGCTTTCGTAGCTTTCGAAGGACGAAGAAGGGCAACCTTCGAAAGCTAATCAAGAAATGTATTAAGTTATGTCCAATAAAAAAGGTATCATCTTATTTTCTTTTCCATGTTTTATTTTGTTTGATTTCTATAGATTCTACATGGAATGTTGCTATTCCACTAGCAACATTCCATGTAGAAGTCGGCCCTTGTAGATCCCCAATGTGGCCGCGCAGGCTTCTGCTTCTGTGAGTCTGACGTCCTGCACGTATGTGCAGGACGTCAGACTCACAGAAACAGAAGCCTGCACAGCCTTCTACATGGAATGTTGCTAGTGGAATAGCAACATTCCATGTAGAATCTCCAATAGTAGCAACATTCCATGTAGAATCTCCAATGGTATCTATTTTACTGTCATAGTAATGCTGAATGTTTTCACTTATATACACTGTGAGCTAGCACATTTGCTTATTTCTGATCTGAGGAAGAAGGGCAACCTTCGAAAGCTAATCAAGAAATGTATAAGTTATGTCCAATAAAAAAGGTATCATCTTATTTTCTTTTCCATGTTTTATTTTGTTTGATTTCTATTGATAACCGCAAATTATTAAAAACCTATCTCTTCGACGAGATATATCACAAAGATCAACATGTGTAATTGTATAATCTTTTGAACTTTAGTACTGTCTTATGTCTTTTGCTTTAACACCATCATGTAATTCACCACCATGTAACACAAACCCTCTGTAAACCTAATGTATATTCACTTCTGTTTCCAGTACCCATGATGTATTTTAAGCCACATTGAGCCTGCAAAGAGGTGGGATAATGTGGGATACAATGCAATAAATAAATAAAATAAATTTATTTAAAAAAAGCTTTCCATTCCACTCGATTATTCAAACCTGCTTGAGCTAGGGATCCCAACCTATAGATCCAGTGTTGTTCCCTCTGGACTAATTTTCGGTCTCTGTCCCCACCCCGTAGCGATTCCGGAATGTGGTCATTCACTATACATTTAAAGTCTTCAAACCTATGTGTTTTCTCTATGCTGTGTGAAACTAAAGGAGCCTCAAGGCGTGAATGTTTCAAGTTATGTTTATGATCACTAAGGCTTTGTTTCAGAGGCCGCGAAGTCTTCCCTACATATAATTTTGAACAAGTACACATCATAATGTACACCACATGTGTTGT
Source organism: Microcaecilia unicolor (assembly GCF_901765095.1). NCBI lineage: Eukaryota > Metazoa > Chordata > Amphibia > Gymnophiona > Siphonopidae > Microcaecilia > Microcaecilia unicolor. Next base: position 81,191 of record NW_021963476.1, on the reverse strand, counting down.
GTCACAGCTTGTATCAAATTTGTCTGGTGTCTAACGGATTAGTAATGGACTCTGCTGTCATCATAACTGGACAAAAACTACATTTCATGCATTGTTTATGTCCCTGAGACCTGGCAGCTCTAGTAGCCAACGTCCTATCTTGCAGAATCTCTTTCAAGTTTTGATTTCGTGTATAGGCTATTCTCAGCTTATGATTCTGAAAGGTAGGATGTATTTGCATGATTTTCCAGTGTTTTTTTAATTACATGTACCGCTGCACTCGTCCCCTGCGAATATCGTAACACACAAGTTTGTAAATTCTGTTCTGTATCAACCTTTTTTTATTATTATTTGCTTGTAATAATTGATTTTGATGGTGATATTTAGCACGTGTAAAAGCTGCTTTTACTACATGCTCTGGATATCCTCGGGATTTGAACTTCCGTAATACCGTTTTTGCTTGATCTTTGAATATAGTTGTGCTGCTGCATATCCTACGGTACCTCAACAGTTGTGAAAACGGCAAACTCTCCTTCGTGTTCTTAGGATGATTACTGTCATAGTGCAACAAGATATTGCGATGAGAATTAAGGAAAAGGACAAACTGCAAAAAGTTGACATAGCTCAAAAAAGTCAGATTGTAAAACCGAGGAAATCTTTTCAGTAAATGTCAATCACCAATCAATAACTCCCAGATACTGAAAGGAGCTCACAGGTGGCTGGGGAACACTGAAAAGAACAGGTATAACAGATGGTGGAAATAAGCAGTTTGAGATCCAGCATGTAACAGTTTTATCAGCGTCAAGGACTAGGCAGTTGTCAGTAAGCCACCCAGCCACAGCCTCTAAACAAAACTGTACAGGCCGAAGGTTAGGAGTTATAAGATCAGTGTGATACATGAGCAAAATATCATCTGCATAAATGTAAGTGGAAATATTAAAAGATTGAATAAGGTTCCCAATGAACTCGAGAATGTTAAATAATAACAGTTTATGGATTTTTCCTCCAGAAACTTGTCCAAACTTTTTCTAAACTCAGATACACTAACTACTTGTACGATATCCTCCAGCAAAGAGTGTCAGTGCTTAACTATGGTGTCCTTTTACAAAGGCGCGCTGAAAAATGGCTTGTGGTAGTGTATGCGCGGGTTTTGGGCGCGCGCCGATCCATTTTTTAGCGCACCTGTAAAAAAGGCACACTTTTTTTTGCCGAAAATGGACGTGCGGCAAAAATGAAAATTGCCACGCGTCCATTTTGGGTCTGAGACCTTACCGCCAGCCGTTGAGCTAGCGGTAAGGACTCACGCAGTAACCAGGCGGTAATGACCTACGCGCGCCAAATTCCACTTGGCGCACGTCTGTTATGCGCGCCTGAAAATAAAAAATATTTTTCAGACGTTTGTATCGGATGCGCTCCAAAATGAAATTACCGCAAGAGCCACATGGTAGTTGGGCGGTAACTCCATTTTGGCGTGTGTAGACGCTTATGCGGCTTAGTAAAAGGACTCCTGTATGTTGAGTGAAAAAAAATAGTTTCTCCTATGTTTTTGTTTCCTTTTATTTGCATAATTAAGTATACATAAGCATGGAAAGCGGAGCGCAGAAGTGGATCCAGAGGAAATTAGACATTGCCTTCCTGCCAAGATAGGCTTCCATCTCTCTTGGGAGCTCCTATTTGTTTTGAAAGTATTGCTATGTAATTTCATGGCATGCTCTCTGATCTTTTTGCTTTTCGAAAGAGTACTACTTACTACTACTACTTATCATTTCTAAAGCGCTATTAGACGTACGCAGCGCTGTACACTTGAACATGAAGAGACAGTCCCTGCTTGACAGAGCTTACAATCTAATTAGGCCAGACAAACAGGACAAACAAGAGACAGAGCACATGACTACTTTAGAAAGGTTAGTCCTCACCATTCCACAGAGAACTTGAGGGACTACAATTCCCAAGCTCCCCAGGGTGGGTCCCCTGACCTTTTCAGGAAGGTTAATCAAGTGGATTATAAACTTCCAGAGAGAGGAGAGGGGGAGGAATCGATGGAGTGGATGGCCTTGGAGGGAGTTTCTGGGGTTCCAAGAGAGGGTGTAGCTCCTGAACCAGAACCTATGGACATTTCTGCCCTGGCAAAGGTAAAGGGGGAGAAGCCTAAAGGAGTAAACAATTGATTCGCATTTATGTTACTTGTCTGTCTTCTTTAGAGATTATAAACTTGAAGACACAGGGTCTGTCTGCTGTGTGTGGCCGTGCAGCTCTGTGTACATCTGGTAGCACTATACAAATGATTTTATAATGAACTATGCTACAGTTGTAATCCACTAGCAAAACACTGTGGCAGTGAAAAAGCACCTGCTTGAAGTTATTTATCCATTGAATTATGTGTTCTATTCAGTCCGTTAGCATTTTTCAGAAGGAATTGGATTGCAGATGGTGTCCGTCTGCTTTCTTGCAGGAGCCAACTTCTCTCTGCGAGAGCTGGAGCTTGCTGACGTGATGCCACCCCATGGGACCTTGTACAGGACAGACCCAGGGTTACCTCCCTGCGGCTACTCCATCAGCACCGGCTCCGACGCCGACACCGAAGCAGATGTGATCCTGTCACCGGAGCAGCCGGCCCGGCTCTGGGGACGCAGCAGCAAATCAGGCCTTAGCTCTTGCTTATCCAGCCGAGCCAATTCGAACCTCACCCTCACTGACACAGAACACGAAAACACCGAAAATGGTAAGGCAGAAATGCAGCTTGCCCTTTATTTCCCTTTTGTGTTTCGTGGTGACCAGTTTTCAGTTGTTCACCTGGTGCAACGTCCCATGGATAATTTTATAACTGCAGACCTAATAAGTGTTCTGCTAAGAAAAACTGTGTGTGTAGATTGTCTTTGGAACATTCGCTTATGCGGGTCCTCTGTGGCAGAAATCCTCGTGGACTTTGCACCTCCTCCTTTCTCTGGGGCAGAGAAAGGGAGACAATCCTGCTTATAATCGAAGGAGAAAAACGCCCAAGTTCCGACCTAAATCGGGAGATGGACGTTTATCTCACAAAAACGAATAACGCGCTATAATCGAAAGCCGAACTTGGACGTTTTCAACTGCACTCCATCGCGGAAGCGTACAAAGTTGACGGGGGCGTGTTGGAGGCGTGGTGAAGACGGGACTGGGGCTTGGTTATCACCCGAACAGAGATGGGCGCCTTTCGCCGATAATGGAAAAAAAGTATGCGTTTGTAGCTAGAATTTAGGGCACTTTCCTGGACCCTGTTTTTTCACGAATAAGGCCCCAAAAAGTGCCCTAAATGACCAGATTACCACCAGAGGGAATCGGGGATGACCTCCCCTGACTCCCCCAGTGGTCACTAACCCCCTCCCACCACAAAACATGATGTTTCACAACTTTTTATTTTCACCCTCAAATGTCATACCCACCTCCCTGGCAGCAGTATGCAGGTCCCTAGAGCAGTTGTTAGGGGGTGCAGTGGACTTCAGGCAGGTGGACCCAGGCCCATCCTCCCCTACCTGTTACAATTGTGCTGCTTAATGCTTAGTCGTCCAACCCCCCCCCCCAAAACCCACTGTACCCACATGTAGGTGCCCCCCTTCACCCCTTAGGGCTATAGTAATGGTGTAGACTTGTGGGCAGTGGGTTTTGAGGGGGATTTGGGGGGCTCAATACACAAGGGAAGGGTGCTATGCATCTGGGAGCTCTTTTACCTTTTTTTTTTTTTTTTGTAAAAGTGCCCCCTAGGGTGCCCGGTTGGTGTCCTGGCATGTGAGGGGGACCAGTGCACTACGAATCCTGGCCCCTCCCACGAACAAATGCCTTGGATTTATTCGTTTTTGAGCTGGGCGCTTTCATTTTCCATTATCGCTGAAAAGCAAAAACGCCCAGCTCACAAATTGTCGAATAAAACATGGACGTCTATTTTTTTTTTTTAATACGGTTCGGTCCGCCCCTTCACGGACCCGTTCTCGGAGATAAACGCCCATGGAGATAGACGTTTTCGTTCGATTATGCCCCTCAATATGTTTGTGGATTTAAAAATTCTGTTCTCCGTGTGTATTTTATACCTCTACCCTGAGTGCACTCCAGATAAGGCTCCTTTTTGACTGCAGATAAGAGTATTGGACCAGATTCAGTAAAAAAGTGCCCAAATTTGAGCGCCGGAAAAAAATCTATGCCCAATGCAATTCTATAAAGAGCGCTGTGGGTCGAGCGCCCTTTACAGGATAGCGCATAGCACCGATTCCTGGCCCCAAATTTGAGCGTCCCAGAAAATAGCAAGGCAAACGATCTGCGAAATCCAACCTGGAAAATGAGCAAGCAGATCAGTATATTATCCAAAATATTTTATTGAAGATACCGTACATAAGACAGTTGCCCGACACAGGCCGTGTTTCGCCCAAAACAGGGCTGCGTCAGGGGCTATAATAAACAAACATATTAAATTATAGAATCTGAACATTATGAAAACAGATCAGTGATATTTAATATTAAAAATTACAAATTAAACCAAACATAAATTGAAAAATATGTAAAACATAGACATGAATTGTTAACAATGAGAGTCACTTTTGATTTAAAAATGGATAAAAATAAAAACATATAAATGTCTAATTCATTTGATTATTACAATTATATATTTATAAATATTTTATGTTTTTGTTTTTATCCATTTTTTAAATCAAAAGTGACTCTCATTGTTAACAATTCATGTCTATGTTTTAAATGCACATTTTATAATTCATATCTGTTTTACATATTTTCCATTTTATGTTTGGTTTAATTTGTAATTTTTAATATTAAATATCATTGATTTGTTTTTATAATGTTCAGATTCTATAATTTAATATGTTTGTTTATTATAGCCCCTGACGCAGCCCTTTTTTGGCCCAAATTTGAGCGCCAGGACTTATATCAGTTGAAACCAGGTGTAATTCCTAGAGATTAATTTGGACGCGCATCCGCGATTTTCTGTAACACTGCATGAAGGAACGCCCCTGACCCGTCCATGCTCCTCCCATGGCCACACCTCCTTTGGGGTTGCATGCCATGGGATTTGGACATAAGGTTTTATAGAATAGCATGTGCAAATCCAAATTTGTACCAATTAACATTATTAATTGTTAATGTCCAGTTATTGACGTTAATTGCTTCATTACCCAATTTAGTTGCATGCGCACCTCAGGATCATTCCCAAACTTGGGCACGCAAATTTGAGCACCCTTTTATGGAGTCCCGGGGATTGTGCACTGTGAACACCATCAAGTGTATTTTATATCTACTTTGAAGAGTGCAGTTTTCAGACCTGCCAATGTTCCTGGGTAAATTACTTTGAACATTTCTCTCTGTATATTTTCAGAATTTTTGGGTTCTTGATATGTGGCAAAATAGTAACCTCTGTCTTTGACTGGTGTCTCCAAATACAGTGACAGCCTGGAATGAACTGCACCTGTAAGCCAGGCCTGTTGTTAACATCCTGTGGCCTTTTATGACGTTGTTGAGAATGTGCATAAGATGTTGAATTCAACATTGGCTTTCTCATTATTGATTAAATTTGTGTCAGGGGTACAGTGATCTTCAATCCCTCCATCAGCCTGGCTGATCCTCTTGTCTCAATGTTTCTTAGGATTAATGCAAAATGGCTTGGCAAAGGGTTATTTATTTGAAAGTCTAGTTTAAGGGGTCCTTTTACTAAGGTGCGCTGAAAAACGGTCTGTGCTAGTGTAGGCGCGTGTTTTGGACGCACTCAAAATCATTTTGCAATGCACCTGTAAAAAAATGCCTTTTTTTTGGACCGAAAATGGACATGCGGCAAAATGGAATTTGGCCACGTCCATTTTGGGTCTGAGACCTTACCGCCAGCTATTGACTTAGTGGTACAGTCTCACGCATTAACCGGGTGGTAACGGTCTACACGCGTAAAAATGCTGATTACCATCCATGTGCCGGAAAATAAAATATATTTTCCGGCGCGTGCAGTGGACGCACGTAAAAAATTAAATTACTGCCCGGGCCGTGCAGTAGCCGTGTGGTAGTTTGAAATTGACGCGCGTTGGACATGCCTAGGCGCCTACACGGCTTAGTAAAAGGGCCCTCTAAGTAATGCCTAAGGGGCACTCGTTAGATTTCTGCAGTTTCTGGTTCGTGCTTTGTTCTGAGCGCAGTAAAATAAGCAGAAAGGACTAGTGATAATGCATGCAGAGAGGAAGGAGAATGGCAGCTGAAATTAACAAGGAAGGATGTTTTGAAACTAAAAGAGTGTGTGGGGGGGGGGGAAGCGAGGAGTCAAATACAGAAAACAACTTCTGGAAATGGAATAAACCAACTCAATCCCCCCGATATTCAAAGCTACCTAACCGCCTGAAACAGACGCTGACTGGTTAAATAGCGTTTCTGCAGCTCACCGTGAATATTCAGCATGAGATAACCGATTATCTCCACTGAATATTCGTGGTCAGCCTTAATTGGCTATAACGTGACATAACTGGCAATATTCACTGCTGACCAGCTAAGGTTAGCAGGCAAATTGGACCTCATAAATAGCAGTCCTATCTTTGCCCGCTACTAACCTGACAGCATTAAATATTCGCTTAGCCGATTAAGGGGTCCTTTTACTAAGGTGAGCTGAAATATGGCCTGTGCTAGTGTAAGCGTGTGTTTTGGACGTGCGCAGATCCATTTTTCAGCACACCTGTAAAAATGCCTTTTTAAAAATTTTGGCCAAAAATGGACATGCGGCAAAATAAAAATTGACGCACGTCCATTTTGGGTCTGAGACCTTAGCGCCAGCCATGGACTTAGCAGTAAGGTCTCACACCTTAACTGGGCGGTAATGATCTACGCGCATTAAATGCCTTTTACCGCCCAGTTAGCGCTGCGTGCCAGAAAATAACAATTATTTTCCGTCGCGCGTAGTGAACACATGTAAAAAAAATGAAATTACCACCCGGGCCACGCGGTAGCTGGGCGGTAATTCCAAATTGGCGCACGTTGGATGTGCGTAGGCGCCTACGCGGCTTAGTAAAAGGGCCCCTAAGTTAGGGCCGGTCAAAAAAAGGACATCAGAAACAGCCTGGTATTGAGTATCCAGAGTGAAGTCTGACCGCGATACTTAAGTGGGCTGCCTCCTGCCAGCTGAATATCGGCCCCAATATCTTTTCGGGGAATATCTGTGGCAGCCATTGCTGCTTTCACTCACCACAGGTCATGTAGAAAACATTTTCATCTCATTCTCTCATGGTTTTTGTTTTGATTCTCTTGTGTTTTTGACACTCATTTGGCTGGTGATAATTGGCATTGCTCACGTGGATTTGGTTGACTTTCAAAATATAATCACATCACATTACATCGAAACCATGTTTAACATTCTTGTGGGTTCACAAGTTGTATCTGGGATAGAATTTAGATTTTGCATTCTTGATACACCGAAAGGACAGTAGGGAGTCTTCTGCACTCACATATCAGAAATTACACTATGGTCCTTATTTGAGAAGCCGTATTCATGTTTTGGATGTCTACAAACAAGCGTTTAGTCATCCCTATTGCATGAAAGTCCAAATCCAGGTTTTTTAAAGCCAGGATATGGACGTCTAAAACCCTTAGGGCAAGTGGGTGTGGTCAGGGTGTGTTTTTGGTAGGGGCGTAGCCAGACCTTACGGTGAGAGGGGGCCAGGGCCCGAGGTTGGGGGCAAACTTTGAGTGCTGCCTCTGCACCGCCTCACCTCCTCGCCCCCCAGCGCCTCACCTCGCCTCCTTGCCACTTTCCCTCTTTCCCTCACCGCTTCCCCCGCAAAAACAAATACCTTTGCGTCAGCGTGCACAGGAGGAGCAAGAAGAAAGAAGAGCAGGGCAGCGAACGCGGCTGTGCCAGAGACCGGCGCTGATGAAGGCTTCAGCTGGCGGGAGTTGGAGACCCCTGCCAGCCAAACCAGGGGCCCGGATGAAATTTGCGGGGGCCCAGGCCCCCGTGGCCCCTCATAGCTACGCCCCTGGTTTTTGGTAAGGACTAGGGAGGAACCAAAATATGGACATCCAACTCCAATTTCAGAAGAAGAAAAAGGCAGCCTGCATCCAAAAGGATAGACATTATTTAGACCTGATTTGTGGCACATCCAGGTTACAGAAAAGTGCTCTGAGGGGCCTTTTACTAAGACGCGGGAGGGCTAACACGCAGGTAGCATGTGCCAAATCAGCAGTACCGCTGGGCTAGTGTGTGCTCCCTGCGGTAATTCTGAGTTTGGTTCACACCGAATCCCACAGTAGAAAATGATTGTCTACCATGGGGGCGTTTCCTCTAGTAATCAGAAGTTGGCACGCGCAGTAATGTGGGCGCATGTTTTGGCCATGCGTTGGACCATTTTTTTACCATGGCTGGGAAAAGGGGCTTTTTGAATGGGCCGGGAAATGGGCGTGCGCTGAATTTAAAACTAGCTTGTTCATATTTACGGCCTGAGCCCTTACCGCCACCCATTTACCCTTAGCGGTAATGGCGCATGCACTGCCCATGCGGTAACCATGCAACTCGCATGCCAACTGCTGATTACCACCGGGAACGCCCCCCATGGTAGAAATTAGATAATTATTTTCTACAGCGGGATTCGGTGTGCACCAAAATTACCCCTGAATGAGCAGCTGCCCACTAGAGGGATTAAGGCAAGTCACCTCCTTAACCCCACCAGTGGTTGCTGTCTCTCTCCTTCCCCTGAATGTGAAACTAGCAAGGGATACTGGGCTCTATGACAGGTTTGGGAGCTATTCATGGTATTAAAGTCTTAATTAACTTCTTAATAGGCTTTTATTTAATGTTGATGTTGAAGAGTGGCCTAATGGCTAGTGCAGTGGGCTAAGGACCATTGGACCCAAGCTCAAATCTCACTTCAGCTCTTTGTGCAAATTTTTTTTAAATTAATTATTTATGTATTTGCTGCATTTGTAGCCCACATTTCCCCACATCTTTGCAGGCTCAATGTGGCTTACATTACGCCGCAATGACAATCGCCATTAACGGAACAGAGTATTGTTACAATTAAGGTACATAAGATATCAAGAAAATTAGAAGTAAAGAAAATAATTAATACATATCGGATATGCAGCATGTAGGGTAAAGTATAATGTACATATTACTAACAGTATGGTTAAAGTAACCAAATTAAGGAGTTCAGTATTTATTAATTCTAATACAGATATGATAGTGAGTCTTTTGTGAAGGAATCTTATTATAAGTTTCGTTGAATAAGTTGGTTTTCAGTAACCTCCGGAAGGCTGCCAGATTGTGCGTTTTTAAGGCAATCGGCAGTGCATTCCAACGTTGCGTGCAGATGTAGGAGAAGCTGGATGCATATAACGATTTGTATTTAAGTCCCTTACAGTTAGGGTAATGGAGGTTTAAATTATGAGTCCTCCAGGGCTTGAAAGTACCTACTGTACCCGAATGTATAAGATTCCTGCATCCAGAAGGCTATAAAAGTGGTGTAAATTCAGGTCGATTCGGTATTTTTTTTTTCCATTTCAAGGGCCTCACAGTTTAAAATTAAAAAAAATGTTAAACAGTTGAAGTGGGATTTGAACCTGAGCCCGCTGCTGTACCCCTTGGGTTACCCCTCTGGACATCTATGTGGCCATTTTATAACACGGATGTTCTGGTGCTGCCAAAAAGACGTCCATGTCGCTTGTTTTACCTCTTCATAATTTGGATGTTTCAGTTTGTAAAACGGATGTTCATGCTGGATGCCACCAACACATAGACATCCATTTCTCATGTATTTTAGAACGGGCTGTATGTTGGCAGATCCTGTTCCAAAATACATGACAAATGGACGTCCATATGTGACGTACAGACTTGGACATCCATATTATGAGTTGGACATACTTTCTAAAATGCTGCTCCATGTGACTTAGTTTTCCACAATATATTATTATGCAAGATAATCTTCCTTTTCCTGTAGTTAATTTCTTATAACTTCCATTTTTGTTGAATTTTTTAATGATTCTTATTAATGACTTAAAAACAGTAAAGTGTGTTGCTTTTTCTTGAATGTTCTACTGAGAATAGCCCAGGCCAGGAGTCATCCTCCCATCCACTTGGTGGAGACAAACCAAAACTGAGGTAGAAGCTTCCTTTTTGTCTAAAAGGCACATTTAATTCGTCTACCCTAGTTTTGATTTGTCTCCAATTCTGCTGACGGAATATGTCTGCAAATGCTTCCAAAAGCTTGGAGCCACTTAAACAGGTGAATCCTGCATTCCTCCTTTGTTTCTCTCTTCAGTCATGTGATGATCTCATGAGCTGTGGACATCTTATTTGCAGCCAGGGCACCAGGAAGGCATCCTAGCTTAGCTCTCTCTCCAGAGCTGAGGCAGGACCAGGCAATTTCCTGCCTTAGGGGTAGGCCTTTCTTCAGGCCCTTACTTGCAAATGTTGGAAATCACTGTCTGCCTTAGGAGACCCTCTGTGGTAATGGTTGGGTTTTCCTTAAAAGAATAACAGCAACAGCAGCGGGGAAGTCACCACAGTAACAGCAGGGCCTCACTTTAGAAGCAGCATAGAAGGAAACTCAGCAGTAGGAGCAGGCCTTCGCCTCAGAGCACTACTGTGGCTGCAGTGAGAAAGGACCAATGTTGCCATTGAAATTTCAGCTCCTTTCCTATTTCTCTTTATTTTCTTCCCCTTTTCTGCCATTCTCAATCCTCACATTTCCTATGTGACCTGGCCAACTCAGGCTATACTGCAGGAGCCATGTTTGTTTCTCAGTGTTTGTCTGTAGGCAAGAGCAGGAACTGCAAATTGAACAGGGCACTCTTTCTTCCCGGTATCTGTACAGAGCTGCATATAGCTAATAGCCCTATACAAATGTTTAGTAGAAGTAGTTATAGTGATAGGCACCTGTTTGGTAAGCTGTGGCTGCAACATAGGATCATTGAGCTAGCAGTAGGCCGTTGGCCCAGAAGCAGCATGGGAAGGCATGGAAGACCCACTGTGACTATAGCAAGCCTCTGCCCAAGGCACTTCAGTGGCTTTCGCAAAGGAGATCATTGCAGTAATGGTGGTAGTCACAGAGGGAGGGCCACTGTTGAATGGGAAGTCTGCGCTCTGGAACAGCGAAGGCAGCCTTGGCTGGTTTACTGTGGTGGTATCAGCAGCAGGGGGCATGCGATGAAGCTACAAGATAGTAAATTTTAAAACGAATCGGAGAAAATGTTTCTTAACTCAACGTGTAATTAAACTCTGCAATTCGTTGCCAGAGAATGTGGTAAAGGCGGTTAGCTTAGCGGAGTTTTAAAAAAGGTTTGGACGGCTTCCTAAAGGAAAAGTCCATCGACCGTTATTAAATGGGGAAAATCCACTGTTTCTGGGATAAGCAGTATAAAATGTTTTGTGCATTTTTGAGATCTTGCCGGGTATCTGTGACCTGGATTGGCCACTGTTGGAAACAGGATACTGGGCTCGATGGACTTTTGGTCTTTCCCAGTATGGCAATACTTATGTACTTATGTATGCTATAATAGTCATAGGCCTCAGTGAAATTTATATCAGAACATGCTGCTAAGCTGAATCTTATCCTTTTCCATTGTAAACATTAAGTGTAATCACCCCAATCATCTCTTGGATGGGAAATATTGGGGGACTGAGAGGTAAAGGGTTGAAAGATTTACTCTTCACCCTGGTATTGTATGAGATAGGCAGAAGGAACTCTCCTTCAGGGCTCTGCTCTCAGGGAGCTATCTCCAGAGCGCATGCCAGCAAACTATTACTCCTGTCTGCAACCAAATTCCATCAATCTCAGGAAAGAACTTCACTGTCCAAACAGGTAGTGGCTAAACCAGAATAACACTCTAAGGGGTCCTTTTACTAAGGTGTGCTGAAAAATGGCTTGCGGTAGTGTAGGCGCGGGGTTTCAGCGTGCCTGTAAAAAAGGCCGTTTATTTTTCACGAAAATGGACATGCGGCAAAATCAAAATTGGAGCGCGTCCATTTTAGGTCTGAGACCTCACAGGCAGCCATTGACCTAGTGGTAAAGTGTCACGCAGTAACCGGGCGGTAATGACCTACGCGCGTCAAATGCCACTTGGTGTGCGTCCTATAAACGCGTCCGAAAATTTATTTTTAGGATGCGCGTATCAGACGCATGCCAAAAATGAAATTACCGCAAGAGCTACGCAGTAGCCGGGCAGTAACTCCATTTTGGCGTGCGTTGGGTATGCGTAGATGTTTGCGCGGCTTTGTAAAAGGACCCCCAAATTCCAAGTTCCACTTTCCTAAAGTCTAGTACTCTGGCCACAAGTCTCGGCCACCCTTACAGAAAGGGCAGAATCCTTCATAAAGACTAGAAGGTTCTCCCAACCTTGACCTTCTGAGTGCATTCTTAGCGAGCACCCCTGACCTGCCCTTGCCCCTTCTGTGGCCACGCCCCCTTTTCAGTTACATGCTAAAAATGTAAGCACGTATCTTCATAGAACAGCGCTTAGTGAGATACATGCGCAAATCCAAATTGTTGCCAATTATTGGTGCTAATTGGCTCGTTACTAAATTAAATTTTGCATGCAAATTGGGCGCACATGTAGATTTGCTTGCGCAACTTTGGGCACCATATATAGAATCCCAGGATAAATAATAAGAGTCCGCTTTTCAAAGCTGAGTTGCTAGTGCCAGCTATTGGAGAGGCGGGTTTCTCACGTCAGTATATCGAAGGTACATATTTGCATATTCCAGTCAGGCAGACACATCAGAAATACTTCAAGTCTGTGATGCAAAATCATTTTCGATATACATTCTACTACTACTACTACTACTACTTAACATTTCTAGAGCGCTACTAGGGTTACGTAGCGCTGTACAAATTAAACAAAGAAGGACGGTCCCTGCTCAAAGGAGCTTACAATCTAAAGAATGAAATGTCAAGTTGGGGCAGTCTAGATTTCCTGGGTAGAGGTGTAGAGGTTAGGTGCCGAAGGCGACATTGAAGAGGTGGGCTTTAAGCAGTGATTTGAAGATGGGCAGGGAGGGGGCCTGGCGTATGGGCTTGGGGAGTTTGTTCCACGCATGGGGTGAGGCGAGGCAGAAAGGGCGGAGCCTGGAGTTGGCGGTGGTGGAGAAGGGTACTGAGAGGGGGGATTTGTCTTGAGAGCGGAGGTTATGGGTAGGAACGTAAGGGGAGATGAGTCTGTGATGCAAAATCATTTTCGATATACATTCCTGCCGTCAGCTCACTGTGTGGAATGAGTTAAGGATGTTGTTGTCTATAGGAAGGATTACAACATCTGTGTTTGTTTCCCAGCTTCAGAGAGTTGCACAACACAAGGAAGAGAGGAGTTGAGGTGTTTTAGAGAGCGGTGAAAAAGTCATGGTGGTTTCAGATCAGTCCAGGTATGGTGGGCGGAGTGGGGGCATCTCTCCTCATTCATTTCAGATGTAGTCTGCTTAATATCAACTCCAGGAATATGTCTGATCCCCATGAATTGGAGATTTGCAAGGAGCGTCTTTATTAAATTGGAGAAAATGTGAGAATGTTCACAACCTTCCAGCTCACAGAGAATGGAAGTGTCTCTGAGCCGTAAGAACACATTTCTTCAGTCTGGCTTTTCTCAATGCAAAGAACTCTATTTGAATTTTACCCACACCCTTTTCTTAATCTCGTTACCCATCTAGTCCTGCCTAATTATGCTCTCACCTATCCACCCATAATTATTTGTTTGTCCTTGAGATAGTCTAAATCCCTGGTTACTTACTGCATACGTGTATTAATTTGCTTCTTGAACTTATTGTAATTTGTGTTATATTCTGTACGTTATTATGTTTTATTCACTTTATTGCTTGTTTGTAAGCCACATTGAATTCGAGTCTATTTCGGGCTAACGTGGGGTATAAATGTGATGAATAACTAAATAAGCTGCGTTCCAATATTTCAGATGCACCGAAGGCTGTGAAACACCAGCGGCAAGAAAACCAATGCCTCATTTTACAATACCTCCTGTTATCAATATTAATTGCTGACGCTTTTGAAATTATGAGTGGTGGCCTGTAGCAAAGGTCAGTATAGAATGTTACGGAGTGGCCATCGATGCCGCATTTTATGGAATCCATTCCAGTACATCTTTCACTGAAGCCTTACGTCAGCATCTCTATGCTCATTATTTTTCAAAATAAATTAGCATCATTGACTTTGGATGTTTGCGAGTCTAAATCTTGTACTCGGTTGCAATTAAGTATTTTTTTTAAATGTGAAAAAAAAAAGGGGGGGAAACAAATTGAATGTCAGCTTCTCTTAGTTCAGATTCCATTTGATATCAATTTGTCTCCATGAATAAATAATATTTGTTGCTTCTGTCATAATCCATCTTTTGCTTAAAAATAATGTAGCACTTACAGATATGTCTGTCTGATGGACAAAAAGTCATGCCAAGAAAGCCAATGCTTTGTTATAGGGCAGTGATGGCGAACCTATGGCACGCGCGCCGGCCGTCACCTCAGCTAGTTCCAGCCCTCCGTTGTCCCTCCCACCCACCCGGCACCAGCCCGCCCGGCCTCCATCCCTCCCTCCGAGCACGAAATTTAAAAGTCTTCCCTTGTCGGAGTTACGGTGGCGTCAGCAGTAGCAGCGAAAAGCGTGCTGCTGGCTCGGCACGCCTCCTTCAGCCTTCCATCTCTCAAGCTCTGGTCCCGCCCTAACAGTGGGCTGGTGCCGGGTGGGAGGGAGGAATGCCTGGTGCCTGCTGCTGGGTGGGAGGGAGGGAAGCAGGCCTGGTGCTGGGTGGGAGTGCTGGGTGGGTGGGAGGCCTGGTGCTTGGTGCCTGGTGCTGGGTGGGAGGCCGGCCTGGTGGTGGGAGGGAGGGAGGCCTGGTGCTGGGTGGGTGGCCTGCCGCTGGGAGGGAGGGTGGGCAGGGGGGGAGGAGGTGGCTGGACATGGGTGGATGGAAGGGAGGGCATGGAGGAGAAAAACTGCACATGGATGGAGGGCAAGAAATGAAGAAGAAAGGAGGAAAGTAAAGAAATAAATGGAAAGGAAGTCTGGAAACGGAGTTAAGAGAACAGGACCAATATGGATAGAAAAACAAAATCACCAGACAACAAAGGTAGAAAAAATCATTTTATTTTTATTTTAGTGTTTGGAATATGTCCAATTTACATCTGCTGTCTTATTTTGCACTGGGTATACTGGAGCTGTAACAGTTTACAGAAATGATTTATAATGAAAAAAATCATGTTATTTTTTTTCTCCTATACTAGTATAATATTTTCAATGATGTCTGTTTATATGCGCCATGGCTGGTGTAAGGGGTGTGGCCATCATAGGGGTGGAGTCATGTGGTGACTCCACCCATAATGAGTTAAATTGCCCTGTTGGCACTTTGCGATAAATAATTAGATTTTGGGTTGCTGTTTGGGCACTTGGTCTCTGAAAGGTTCGCCATGACTGTTATAGGGAGTTTCGGGGGGGGGGGGGGGGGAAGAGTGTAACAAGCAGCCCACAAAATAGAGTAGAGGAATAGCCTAGTGGTTAGAGTGGCAGGCTGACAACCAGGACAGCCCAGTTCAAATTTATTTATTTACTAGTAAAAAAAGGCCCGTTTCTGCGTGACATGAAACGGGCGCTACCAAGGGCTCCCCCCTCCCTCCGTTGCTGTCTCCCTCTCTCCCGAGTCCCACGCCCTCCTTTCCTGCCCTCCAGGCCGTCCTCCCTCTCCTCTCCCACTCCCCTGTAACTCACCACTTTGTCCGGTGTTCCGGTGGCAGACTGAGAGGGGTGAGTGGAGGGTGGGAGCGGCGTTGACGACGACGGCGATTGTGGCGGGGCCATTTGTGGAGGGGTGGTTGGAGGTTAGCCGGGCCTTTGTGGTCACTGTAGGGTTCGTCGGTTGAAGCCATCTCTCTCTGGCCATGTCTCCGCCCTCGACGTCATAACGTTAGACGTGAGGGCGGGGCTCGGAGACATGGGCAGAGAGAGATGGCTTCGTTTGGGCACGTCCTCGGGCGGTTTCTTTGTTTGGCAGTCTGCAGCGATTCGTTGGAAGGGGAGGAGTAGGGAAACACGCGTTCGTTCTTTTTCGTTTTTTTGTAATTGTTCCGCCCTCGACGTCATCACGTGTGACGCGAGGGCGGGGCACTGAGACGTGGTCAGTGGTGTGGCTTCACCACCATGAACTTACGAACCGGTGTCTGAGTGCCTGCAGTGACGTCAGTGTCTTCAGAACGTTGAGGGTGAGTTTTATTAGAGTAGGATTTGTTCCATTTGTATCCCACATTTTCCCACCTGTAGGTGAAGCAGTCAGGTATTGAAAGTTCATTTTGTCTATCCCTAGTATCGGTTTCCTTGTCTGGTATTTAGGATGGATCAATTGTGGTATGCCTTTTTTGAACAGGTTGGTTTTTAGTAATTTTCGAAAGTTTGTTAGGTCGTGCATTGATTTTATGGCATTTGGTAGTGCATTGCATAATTGCGTGCTTATGTATCAGAGGCTGGATGAATATGTTGATTTGTATTTTAGTCATTTGCAGCTGGGGTAGTGGAGGTTCAAGAACGTTCGTACTGACCTTTTTGTGTCCCTGCTTGGTAAGTCTGTGAGGTCTGTCATGTAGATTGGAGCTTCGCCGTGAATAATTTTGTGTACCAGGGTGCGGATTTTGAACGTAATACATTTTCCAGTTCCTCAATTAATGGCCATGTACTAATTTCCCAGTTAGCGTTTGACCATTAGTGTGGGCATCGCTATCTTTCTAGGCGGTAAGGGCTCCCGTGCTAACCACTCGCTAATTGGTTAGTGCACAGTGATGTAGCTGCGCTAACCAATTAGAGCTAGGCATGCCTACTCTCCTCCCCCAACACTAAAAAAGTTTTAAAAATTTAGCACTTGGGAAGTGCACACAGATCCAAACATTACCTTGGGACACCTGCGCATGCCCTACGGTAGTGGATTTTAACCTGCTGTAAACGTGTTACTGCTTTGCCGCAGTTTAGTAAAAAAGGCCTCTTAACTCCAGTGCCTCAGGGACAAATGTAGGAGCCTTTTTGCTAAAGCATATGATGAATTGGTCTTGGCATGTTTTAATGTGGTATTTTCCCGCGTGCTAAGCCCATTTCTGGCATGGTCCCAGAGAGGACTATCCATGATAATAGCCATTGGAGTTAGTAGTTAGACAATATTTAAGGCATTTTTCAATTTTTTTTTTCCAGGGCATGCACTAATATTCCCATTAGCACTCATTACCTGAAAAAAGTTAACGTGGAAAGTACTAAGTGCTCTTGTGTTAACTCCCTAAAGGGCTCTTTTACTAAAGTTAGTTAAATGCTACAAGAATAAACCTACCACATAAACGCGTCAACGTGTTTTGTGCTTTTTCACCCGTTTACATGGGCTAACTCACATGCCACCTATTTTTAGAAAATATTTTCCTGAGGGGGCCTGTCATAGGCAGGGCCGCCCCCGCCCCGGGATCATCACCGCCACTGCCGCTGCTGCTCCTCCAGGATCGTCGCTGCCACCGCAACTGTAAATACATTGGTTGACGGCAGGGGCGTATCTGCGTGGGGCCACAGGGGCCTGAGCCCCCGCAGATTTCGCCCTGGACCCCCCTACCATCGACCCTCTCCCCCTCCCTCCCTCCCTCCCGCCCGCCACCAACCCGTCGCCGATCTTTGCTGGCGGGGGACCCCAAGCCCCCGTCAGCCGAAGTCTTCTCATCCGTGCAGGATGCAAGTTGCAACGCTTCGCTTCCTGTTCTTCTGAGTCTGACGTCCTGCACGTTGTACGTGCAGGACGTCAGACTCAGAAGAACAGGAAGCATTGCAACTTGCAGCCTGCATGGAAGAGAGGACCTCGGCTGGCGGGGGGTTGGGGTCCCCTGCCAGCAAAGGTAAGTGACAGCAGCGGGGGAGGGTTGGCGGCGGCGGGAGGGGGTGGGGAGTGTCATTGGTGGCGAGGGGGGGTCCGGAAATGGCGGGGGGGGTCCGGAAATTGCGGGGGGGGGGGAATCGGTGGCGCCAGGGGGGGAGCTAAAATGTGCCCCCTCCCTCTGGCTCTGGCCCCCCCTACCGCCAGAGTCCAAATACGCCCCTGGGGGGATCCCAAGGCCCCGCCAGCAGAAGAGTCTTCCAGCGCTGCTCCTCTTCACACAGCTGCATGGCCTGCCCCTGCGGCTGCTTTTTTTCTCAGGTCACGCATGGTTTCAGATGTCCCAACATGGCCACGTTTCACCTCACTAGAGGCTGCATCAGAGGCTACACCAGCTGTTGCGGTCACAGAGGGCACATACATGCAATACAGCTAAAATCCAATGAAAGCAGGTCTCTTGAATAAGAGAGACAGTTGCTGTGTTTCTATCAACCCTGCGAGGCTGATTGTTGCTGCTTTCATTGCATTTAAAGCTCTATTGCTCGTGCTTGTGTGCCCTATGGGACCGCAATTAGGGTTACCATATTTGGTCCCCCCAAAAAGAGGACACTTGCCCCGCCCCCTTTCATACCCTCGCTCTGCCGCCTTTCTCGCCCTCGCACCATCCCCTGTCACATATTCCCCTCCCCCCTGTCACACACCCCGTCATCCCCCCTCCACTCCCCTCCCTCTCACCCCCCCTTCCCTTACTCTACTGCCCTGGTGGTCTAGTGACCTCTTCAGGGCAGGAAAGAGCCCCCTCTTTGCTGATCTCGGCGCCGATTCAAAATGGCCGCTGAGAGTTGAAGTCTCGTGAGGTCGCTTCAACTCTCGGCGGCCATTTTGAATCAGCGCCGAGATCAGTAACAGATCAGCGGCTCTTTCCTGCCCCGAAGGCGGAAGAGGTCACTAGACCACCAGGGCAGTAGAGTAGTAAGTAAGGGGAGGGGAGGGCTGGGAGGCTAGCATAGGACGGCCTGCCCGCCCACCCGTTTGTCCAGAAATCAGGACAAAAGGGCAGATTGGCAAAAAGAGGACATGTCCATGTAAATCTGGACATATGGTAACCCTAACCGCAATAGCTGCTTTAGCCCCTGATGCAGCCTCTAGTGAAGCGAAACGTAGCCATGTTGGGACATTTTACAGAGTGGCACAAATAAAGCCTTATCATATTAGACGTGTGTTCTGTGGACTGCTTTCTGCACTGCAGAACATTTCATTCCTTGTTCCTAAGTAGAGGAGTGTGGTAGCCGTGTTAGTCCACTCTTAAGGTTATCAATAGAAATCAAACAAAATAAAACATGGAAAAGAAAATAAGATGATACCTTTTTTATTGGACATAACTTAATACATTTCTTGATTAGCTTTCGAAGGTCGCCCTTCTTCGTCAGATCGGAAATAAGCAAATGTGCTAGCTGACAGTGTATATAAGTGAAAACATTCAAGCATTACTATGACAGTAAAATAGATACCATTGGAGATTCTACATGGAATGTTGCTATTCCACTAGCAACATTCCATGTAGAAGCCTGCGCGGCCACATTGGTGATCCGCAAGGGCCGACTTCTACATGGAATGTTGCTAGTGGAATAGCAACATTCCATGTAGAATCTATAGAAATCAAACAAAATAAAACATGGAAAAGAAAATAAGATGATACCGTTTTTATTGGACATAACTTAATACATTTCTTGATTAGCTTTCGAAGGTTGCCCTTCTTCCTCAGATCGGAAATAAGCAAATGTGCTAGCTGACAGTGTATATAAGTGAAAACATTCAAGCATTACTATGACAGTCTGACAGGGTGGGAGGATGGGGGTGGGTCGGAGGTGTGCATGGGGACATCAAAGCATATCATTGATATTCTAACAGGATGGGTGTGGATAGGTGAGGGGTGGGGTGATCAACAGAGACATACAGCTTTATGGTTTATAATGGGCTAGGAACCCCCAGATCCTTGTTAAGTCCTTTCTGTTGGGTGTTAAAATATTCAATCATTCTGACTTCAAAGGTCTTACGTTCTTGTATGGTTTTAAAGTTACCTTTCAGGATTCTCACTGTTCCTGAAATTCACCCCACCTCTTGTAATTTTCTCTGTTTCCATGATTAAATAAAACTAATGCTTAAAATGTACGAAAAGATTCTGAGGCATTATCCATGTCTTTCCCCACAGTAGGCCAAAATTTCACAGCTCTGAAGATGCTATTGCTTTAGCTTGCACATTTTAGACCTGATCTGTATAATTGTTTTCTTAAGAGCTTGCATTCTGCATAAAAACTGAGGGAGTTGTCTTTAGGGTATGCTATAAATCAATCTCTCTACACCTCAGCTAGTCAAGAGCTTTTTAAGTAGCTCTCATTCTGTCATAATTTCACTTTTAAACTCTCCTGTTATGCTGTTCATTTAGAACTGTGTATTGAGAGGGTAGTTTTGAAAGGGATTTCCACGGTTTGTGGGGCTTTACCTTCCAAAATTGCCTCCAACACTCTGGGTCCTGTTTACTAAGGTGCACTAGCGTTTTTAGCGCATACTGAAAATTAGCACACGCTAACCATCTAGACGCCCACAGGAATATTATGGGTATCTACACGGTTAGCGTACGTTAATGCTCAGTGTGCTGCTGCTGCGGCTAAGAAAGCAAATAGAATGTTAGGTATTATTAGGAAAGGAATGGAAAACAAAAATGAGGATATTCAATACCTCGAATATTGTGTTCAATTCTGGTCGCCGCATCTCAAAAAAGATATCGTGGAATTAGAAAAGGTGCAGAGAAGGGCGACGAAAATGATAAAGGGGATGGGACGACTTTCCTATGAGGAAAGGCTAAAGTGGCTAGGGCTCTTCAGCTTGGAGAAAAGGCGGCTGAGGGGAGATACGATAGAGGACTACAAAATAATGAGTGGAGTTGAACGGGTAGATGTGAAGTGTCTGTTTACGCTTTCCAAAAATACTAGGACTAGGGGGCATGCGATGAAGCTACAATGTAGTAAATTTAAAACAAATGGGAGAAAATTTTTCTTCACTCAACGTGTAATTAAACTCTGGAATTAGTTGCCAGAGAATGTGGTAAAGGCGGTTAGCTTAGCGGAGTTTTTAAAAAGTTTGGACAGCTTCCTAAATGAAAAGTCCATAGACCGTTATTAAATGGACTTGGGGAAAATCCACTATTTCTGGGATAAGCAGTATAAAATGTTTTGTACTTTTTGGGGATCTTGCTGGGTATTTGTGACCTGCATTGGCCACTGTTGGAAACAGGATGCTGGGCTCGATGGACCTTTGGTCTTTCCCAGTATGGCAATACTTACGTACTTATGTACATGCTAAATAACTCTAGCGTGTCTGTAGCGCAGCTTTGTATACAGAGCCCTCTGTGTGGAAAAGGGGTGAAGCTGACCACAGGGACCAGAGCAGGCAGAGAAAAGCAAGTGGTGGGTTTAATTTTCAGATCTCCACCCTTGCTTTTCACACCCACATCCATTGTAGCTGCTCTGTATGCAAGTTAAGAACTACCCACCGCACAGTTTCAACATTTTCAAAGGGCAGCTTTGGGAAGAGGTTCCCATTAAAAATCAGTTTGCAAGGTCCTGTTGAAAATTTCATAAAATAATACTTTTCGATATTCAAAAATAACAAGTTCTGTAGCAATTAATCAACACAACAATTGGTTGATAATAAACTCCTGGTAATTTTTGTAAAAAATCTATTTTGAATACAGATGCTATATTTCAGCAAGCCCATCAATCTGTCTTTCGTGTCATCCTAAAGCTGAGACTTGATACTTTCAAATGAAACGAGGAAGGAGGGAAAAGCCCAGCTGGTTAGTTCCCTAAACTGCCCTCCCCCCCCCCAAAAAAAAAAATATACCAATGTAAACCTGGTCTGACCACATAGTTCCAGGCACCAGTTAGCTCTTCGGGTCGGCACCCGAAAAAGTTTTTATTTATTAGTGAGCTGGGCGCAGGACTGGGCCAGACTTACTCCGGTAGGCCATATGGTTATATTTCTTTGTTAGTCTGGGAGCAATTGAATTTCACTCTCACTCAAATTCCTCCACACCAGGTTTTATGCAACAAACATGAACTTTACTTAACAGGCACTTTATCCAACTTCATATTCGCTGATAACAGCAGCTCTTTCACCAACAAACAGTTCAAACTATATCCAAACAATTAATTTGCTGAAAGAAGGTTTAAGAGCCAGTTCAAGGTTCTTGGTGTAAGTTAAAAGTCCATTTTTATAGATCCTAAGGTATTTACATCTCCTCCAGCCCAAAACCCATCCTTGTGGACAGAATAATCTAAGGCTGTGCCCGCAGCACTTTTGCAACAAGCCACCTCCTCCCAGACCTCCCTGTCTGTGGTCTCTCTCTCTCCCAACGGTAGACCTCTTGGAGCTGCTGCCTTTGGTACTGAACAGCCTCTTCCCTGTTCCTGCTCCCGGGCTGGGGTTAATTCTTCTGCCACCCAGAGCATTCTTCACACTCCTGTTAGGCTATTGGGCCTATCCAGGACACCCCCTCTCCTCACAGGTCCTGGCGAGGGTGAAGGCAACCAAAGACCATGTGCTCTACACAACAACTTTTATTAACCTCAAAACCTCCCTATAACACACAAGGTCATTTCCTTTTTTGTTTTCCCGATTGCGAGAGGCATTGCTTCCAAGAATCTCTTGAAATGTTTATTTGTGTTCCAGGCTGCAAAGTTCTGGAGCTTTTTTTATCAGTTACTCTAAGGTTTTCATTTAGTTATAATTTTTTATTTTATTTTTGTTACATTAGTACCCCACGCTTTCCCACTCATGGCAGGCTCAATGCAGCTTACATGGGGCAATGGAGGGTTAAGTGACTTGCCCAGAGTCACAAGGAGCTGCAGGTGCCTGAAGTGGGAATCGAACTCAGTTCCTCAGGACCAAAGTCCACCACCCTAACCACTAGGCCACTCCTCCACTGTTGCTACTATTGGAGATTCTGATTCTACATGGAATGTTGCTAGTGGAATAGCAACATTAACATTCCATGTAGAGTCTGAAATAGTAGCAACAGAATCTCAATAGTAGCAACATTCCATGTAGAATCTCCAATAGTATCTATTTTATTTTTGTTACATTTGTACCCTGCGCTTTCCCACTCATGGCAGGCTCAATGTGGCTTACATGGGGCAATGGAGGGTTAAGTGACTTGCCCAGAGTCACAAGGAGCTGCCTGTGCCTGAAGTGGGAATCGAACTTAAAGAAGGGTCTAAAGACACTACTTTTTAACAAATACGTGATGAACAAATGATTATTGGTAAAGCTAAATGGTTTTTAAAGGCTTCTTTTTTCCATCTGTTATTCCTTGACATTTTTTTTTTAATTTTTTATTTTAGCATTTTCTTTACAAGTTGCACTTATAAACCAGAAACATAGCAGGTAATACATTGCATATTAATTAAACAAAAGGAAAAACTGTGAAAACTTTCATATGCCTTCTTAGACCACAATCAAAAGTTGGGGGACGAGAGATTCATACGAGGAGTATCTTGAGGAAACATAAAGAGAAAAAATAAACAGTAAATGGCCTGGCCTTAACTCGACATTATTAATTCACCGTCGTTAATATACAATCTATGCGGTAATCTTCTTAGTTTCTATAAATGTCCGTAAGTGACTTGGATCGAAAAACACATATTTGTTGCCCTGATATTTCACACAACATTTACAAGGGTAAGCTAGTAGAAATGAGGCTCCCATAGCCCTAACCTCCTCTCTGAAAGCCAAAAACTCTTTACGTCGTCCTTGAGTAGTCTTTGTAACGTCTAGGAATACCCAGATCTTTTGACCACAAAAAGTTTTTAATTCCTAGACATTTTGTATTCTAGTTTTCTTACTATAACCCGTTATGAACTATGTAAATATCGTTAGCAGGCTATAAGTCAACTAACCCTCAAGCCTGAAGGCTATTGAAGTGGGGTGCATTCAGGTTCAGTAGGTATTTTTCTGTTCCTGGAGGACGCACAATTAGAAAAACAAAGAGTTAAAGTGGGATTGGAACCTGGGTCCCTTGGCATAGGAGTCAACTTGTCAAAATCAGGGTTGACTTACAGTAACAAAACAAAGAGGAGGAATATGAAATGAGATTGAAGGGGGCAGACTCAAGAAAAATGTCAGGAAGTATTTCTTCACGGAGAGAGTGGTGGATGCTTGGAATGCCCTCCTGCGGGAGGTGGTGGAGATGAAAACGGTAACGGAATTCAAACATGCGTGGGATAAACATAAAGGAATCCTGTTCAGAAGGAATGGATCCTCAGGAGCTTAACCAAGATTGGATAGCAGAGCCAGTAGTGGGAGGCGGGGCTGGATGTTGGGAGGCGGGGATAGTGCTGGGCACACTTATACGGTCTGTGCCAGAGCCAGTGGTGGGAGGCGGGACTGGAGGTTGGGAGGCAGGGATAGTGCTGGGCAGACTTATACGGTCTGTGCCAGAGCAGGTGGTGGGAGACAGGGATAGTGCTGGGCAAACTTATACGGTCTGTGCCAGAGCCGGTGGTTGGGAGGTGGGGCTGGTGGTTGGGAGGTGGGGATAGTGCTGGGCAGACTTATACGGTCTGTGCCAGAGCCGGTGGTGGGAGACAGGGATAGTGCTGGGCAAACTTATACGGTCTGTGCCAGAGCCGGTGGTTGGGAGGCGGGGCTGGTGTTTAGGAGGCGGGGATAGTGCTGGGCAGACTTATACGGTCTGTGCCAGAGCCGGTGGTGGGAGACAGGGATAGTGCTGGGCAAACTTATACGGTCTGTGCCAGAGCCGGTGGTTGGGAGGCGGGGCTGGTGGTTGGGAGGCGGGGATAGTGCTGGGCAGACTTATACGGTCTGTGCCCTGAAGAGCATAGGTACAAATCAAAGTAAGGTATACACAAAAAGTAGCACACATGAGTTGTCTTGTTGGGCAGACTGGATGGACCGTGCAGGTCTTTTTCTGCCGTCATCTACTATGTTACTATGTATTTTCCAAAGGACGTCTGAGTCAGAACAGAGATGTCCAGCACATAACATCCAAAACAAACGTCCATCTCACATATATTTTCCAACTGGATTTCCTGTTTCAAAATACAGTCTTTAGTAGTATGACCTGGCCAACTTCCGTAAACTACTAAAGACTCATCTTTTTGAAAAGATATACCACAAATATCAAAACATGTAAAATCTCCAAATACACCCAGAAACGTCGTAACGCGTCTAATGTCTTTCTATGTCTCTGTTACACCACTATCTTGTATTTCTAATGTCTGATAATGTCTTTTGTTATACCACTATCCTGTATTTCATGACCATGTAACCCAAACTCCTTCTGTAAAACCAAATGTATATCCTCTTCACATTTCCAGTATCCATGATATATTGTAAGCCACATTGAGCCTGCAAAGAGGTGGGAAAACGTGGGATACAAATGTAATAAATAAATAAATAAATAAATAAATAAATAGAATGATTGGGGGTGCTAAACCCAATGGAAATTACCCTTCCCTATACATAGTCAAGGAGATTTGTCAATATTTGGGGGTGGTCAAGCACCCATAGCGCTGGCACCTATGTCCCTTGGTTTAAAATCCACTGCATTAGCCACTAGGCTGGCCCGCTACGCTGCAGGAATGTCTTTTTTTGCTATTCATATGTTGGACACAAAATGGCTGTTCATGCTGGATGTCCTCAGCAGATGGCCACCCATCTCATATATTTTCAAACAGGAAATCCAGTTGGAAAATACATGTGAGATGGACATTTGTTTTGGATGTTATGTGCTGGACATCTCTGTTCTGACTCAGACGTCCTTTGGAAAATGCTCCTCTTTGTTTTGTTACTGTAAGTCAACCCTGATGCGCCTACATTGAAGCCTACTGGTCTATGGCTGATGTGAATGACATTGCCTAAATGCAACATTTACGTGTGTAAATTACAATAATTCAGAGAGATTTGGATGAGAATTTAGGTTATTCTTGGGTTACATACATTGGATACCTCCTCTGCTTTTGATACTATGGATCATGCTAGTCTACTTCAACGATTGGGCATGAGGAGGACAGTTTATTCCTGATGTGAGTCCTGTCTGTCAGCCAGGGTGAAGCAAGAGAGGCTAGGGGATTCGACCTCAGTATATTATGTTCTTATCTGATCAGGATGGGTGTCCCTCAGAGTTCTGCATTGTCAGCTTTACTTTTGAATCTGTATTGAGTGCCGTTATGTGGTCTGCTTCATGATGTAGCTGTAGAGTACAGAGTATATGCTGATGTTATCCAGCATTTCTTCCCATTGGATGTAGAGTCCATTAAGTGCACCTAATGCCTTTTACACGTGTTTATCTTTCCAATAATACTAGGACTAGGGGACACACAATGAAGCTACTAATTAGTAAATTTAAAACAAATTGGAGACGATATTTCTTCTCTTGACGTGCAATTAAACTCTGGAATTCATTGCCAGAGACTGTGGTAAAAGCAGTTAGCTTAGCAGGGGTTTAAAAAAGGTTTGGATAATTTCCTAAAAGAAAAGTCCATAAGCCATTATTAAGATGGAGTTGGGAAAATCAACTGCTTATTTCTAGAATAAGCAGCAAAAAATCTGTTTTACTGTTCTGGGATCTTGCCAGGTACTTGTGACCTGGATTGGCCACTGTTGGATACAGGATACTGAGCTCGATGGACCTTTGGTCTGTCCCAGTATGGCAATAATTATGTACTTATGCTACTATTTGAGATTCTGAATGGAATCTTGCTAATCTTTGGGGTTCTACATGGAATGTTGCTACTAGTTGAGAATCTGAATGGAATGTTGCTACTCTTTGGGGTTCTACATGGAATGCTGCTATTGTTTAGGTTTCTGCCAGGTACTTGTGACCTGGATTGGCCACTGTTGGATACAGGATACTGAGCTCGATGGACCTTTGGTCTGTCCCAGTATGGCAAGACTTATGTTCTTATGCTTATATTATATTCTTATGTTCTTACATACGTGAATGGCAGTGTCACTAAAATCTTCCACAAGCAACTTTACTACTGCTGGATAACAATTAGTCAGAGCTGGAGCAGATGTCTGAATTTCACGCAAAATAGTCCCTCATTATGTTCTGCTGCATTCACAAAAGGAAGATATTACATCCAACTGCTCTCCTGGCATCAGACAGCAGTAACTGAATGTTACTTGCCGTTAGCTACAACCAAAAAAGAGGCATCTGATTTGGGATCCTAGGGGTATGTAAGGTTCTCCTGGCTGCATCTGCTTTTAAATATTACTTTCCTCTGCTTGAGGCAGAAGTAACTCAGAGCCGAAGCACAACCCCAGTCCTCTAGTTACTTATATAAAAGTGATTTTGATGTTCTTAAAAAGTTTTTATATTTATGGAAAAGTAGGCAGTCTTGCAATAACCGAAATTCTACCTCTGTCAGAAAAAAAAACAAAAAAAAACATAAGTACAAAAAGTATTGCCATACTGGGACAGACCAAAGGTCCATCAAGCCCAGCATCCTGTTTCCAACAGTGGCCAACCCAGGTCACAAGTACCTGGCAAGATTCCAAAAAAGTACAAAACATTTTATACTGCTTATCCCAGAAATAGTGGATTTTCCCCAAGTCCATTTAATAATGGTCTATAGACTTTTCCTTTAGGAAGTCAGCCAAACCTTTTTTTAAACACCGTTAAGCTAACCGCCATTACCACATTCTCTGGCAACAAATTCCAGAGTTTAATTACACATTAAGCAAAGAAAGCTTTCTCTGATTCGTTCTAAATTTACTACATTGTAGCTTCATCACATGCCCCCTAGTATTTTTGGAAAGCGTAAACAGATGCTTCACATCTACCCGTTCAACTCCACTCATTATTTTATAGACCTCTATCATATCTCCCCTCAGCCGCCTTTTCTCCAAGCTGGAGAGCCCTAACTGTTGGAATGTAATTGTATTTTACATGCATTGCCTGTCACCTATTATTTCTCTGTGATTACTCTGTGACCTCTGATGTGAATTACTTAGAGAGGTCACACAGCTATGCAACTTCCTGTGGGGGTTAGATGCAGCAGACACAGCACATGGAGCACATGGAGCTCATGATCTCTCCTAACCTGAGAGGATCTATGGTGGTGTGAGCATCCATTACCATCTAAGCACATGGAAGGAGCTGATAATACAAATGTATAGTAATATGTATATATAAGCCTGTCTGATTATAATCTAACTACAAACTGTGAGTAAACAGATGTTTTGTTACTTCAACTTTAAAGTGACTCAGCAGTGAATTATTCAGGGGTGTATGAGAGAGAGATGAAGAAAGAAATTAACATTTCTAAAGCTGAAGCTGTGTGTACTAAAATCTGCTAATTATTTACTACAAATAATCCAACAAAAGGGTTATGGGCCCAGGTCCAGGAATTGAAAAAGAAGAGAAATATTACCAGGCAGAAAAAAAGGCCACATTTTTCTCTTAAGTTTTAAAGGAAAGATTCAGTCTGTCTCTCTCTCCCCCCACACAGCAGACAGAAGGCTAGGAAAATGGCTGAGGGAAGAAATTCACCATTGTTCTATTCTCTCAAGGTGCCTAAATTAACTGAGTTTAATTATCGGCAGTGGGAACTAAGATTCATGTGTCTCCTTCGAGCAAAAAGATTAAATATATGCTTAGACCAAGACAGAATAGCTGAAAATATGGCTGAATGGGACAATGCAAACTATTATGTGAAGTGCATGCTTTTGGAAGCTCTCTCAGAAAAACAAGCCATATTAGTGGAGGGAAAAGATACACCAAAGGACATTTTATATAAACTGAGAACTATGTATGCAACTACATATGCAAAGCAGCAACCAATTTGGTTGGCAGAGTTGAATGAAACCAAATTAAGGGATAAAAGTAAATGTAATGATCACATTATGCATCTTATGTCTTCATTTCAAAAGTTAGAACTTTCTGGAATTCCCATGTGTGATGCATTGAAAAGAGCATTTCTTTTTACCTCACTATCAAAGAAGTTTGATGTTTTTAGGTCTGTAAATGAGGCCATTGAAGGGCAATCTTTTGAACAGGCAACATCAAAACTAAGGCAGGAATGCATAATAAATGATTCTGAGGAGATGTGTTCTCAAAGCAAGTCAGAGAGAAATGAAACAAATTTCTTGGCAAAGAACAGAGGAAGGCGGAGCTATGGGAAAACTCCACCCAAGGGCAAGCTGATTTGCTACTCATGTGGAAAGGAGGGACATGTATCTAAATGGTGTAAGGAAACACAAAACACTCCCTCTAGCTCACCTAAGCCAATGGAACTAAAGAATTTTCAAACCAGGAAATGTATGAAGGACAAAGATAAACACAAGGGCTTTCTAATGGCAGAAAAATCTTTGACTATGGTAAATAATAATTCAAATGAAAGTACTTGGATTTTGGATTCGGGGAGCACATGCCATTTAACCAATTGTAAGAATTTCTTTCAGGAAATGTGTCCAGAGGAAGGTATTCTTAAAACTGCAAACGCAGGGACTGCTAAGATCCAAGCAAAAGGTATTGGATTCTTAAAATGCAAAGTGTCTAACGAAGTTAAAGAAATTCCTGTAAGTGATGTCTTGTATATTCCCCAAGCAGTTTGCAATATGCTTAGTGTATCTACATTAGATAAGAAGGGATTTGTGATTCATTTTGAAAACAGTAAGTGCACAATCTCTAAAAATGATGAAGTGTATGCTGAAGCTTTTATGCATAATGATGTTTATAAGCTGAACATTTCAGGTGAAGCCTCACATATGGCGCAAGTAAGGAAGAATGATGGAAAATGTAGTCCGGAAATCTGGCACCGCCGCCTGGGACATCGTGATTCTAAGGTGATCCAGGATCTTCACAGTGGGCAACTAGCCACCGGCATTCAGATAAGTGCAGATGCTGGCAAAATGGAGAAATGCATAGACTGTGTTACTCAAAAAGGTGTGAGACCCTCATTTCCTGCATACACAGGAAATAGGAGTAATAAAGTGCTGGACTTAATACACAGTGACTTATGTGGACCGTTTAATATCCCATCATTGGGAAATAACAGATTTGTGCTGATATTCTTGGATGATTTCTCTAGATATTGTGTGGCCTATTTGCTGAAAGAGAAAAGTCAAGTCACAGACATGCTGAAGAAATACGTAGCCATGGTGAGCAATAAATTTGAAAGAAAACCAAAGGTTCTTCAGACCGACAATGGTGGTGAGTTCACTTCACAAAGCATGCGCACATTTCTAGAACAAGAAGGCATTCAGCATATCACAACAGTAGCTTATACACCAGAGCAAAATTCTGTTGCAGAGAGAAAATTTAGGTCACTTGTGGAAATGACCAGATGTATGCTGTCAGATAGCAATCTCCCTAAAAGACTATGGGGGGAAGCCATTCTCACAGCAGTGTACCTACAAAACAGAATGCCAACTAAAGGCGCTGAGCGCACACCACATGAGACATGGCATGGTAGGAAGCCAAACCTGTCACACATAAGAACATTTGGGAGTACAGCATATGCTCATGTACCAAAGCAAAGAAGGCATAAGCTGGATTCCACAACAGAAAGGGGCATTTTAGTTGGCTATGCTCCAGGACACAAAGGATATAGAATTTTGAATCTGAAAACTGGCATTGTTGGCATAAGACATGTTACATATTTTGATGAAAACAAAAGGGTTGATAAAGGCTGGATTATCCCAGATGAGCCTTATCATCCAGAATATGAAACTAGAACCATAATAGACATGCCAGTGTATATAAATGCCATACCAAGGCAGATGTCTGAAAGCAACTCACCTGTATCTAACGAGGAACAGGCAGAGGAAGCAGACACAGAAAGGATCATTGAAGAAGACAGTACAGTTGGAGAAGGGGAATCAATTGGAGAAGAACTCTCAGATTTAGAGGATGCGGAAAGGTCAGACCAACCTGTTGTCAGACGCTCATCCAGGGAAAACAAAGGTGTTCCACCCCCAAGACTGTCTTACCTAACAAAGTCAGCAGAAGCTCAAGAGCCCTTAACATGGGATGAGATTGAGAAAATGCCAGCAGAAGAAGCTGCTGAATGGCATAAAGCTGCACAAGAAGAAATTGATGCATTGGATAAAAATAATACTTGGATTCTTACAAAATTACCTCCTGGCAAGAAAGCTATAGGATGCAAATGGGTATTCAAGTTAAAAAGGAATGCACAAGGAAAAGTGGAAAGGTATAAAGCCAGATTAGTCGCAAAGGGATATCTTCAAAAATATGGAGAAGATTTTGATGAAGTGTTTGCACCTGTAGTGAAACACACGACAATCAGAACACTTCTGAGCATTGCAGTCTCAAAAGGCATGCAAGTCAACCACATTGATGTGAAAACAGCGTTTCTTCATGGAGATATAACTGAAGACTTGTACATGGAACAACCAACAGGTTTCATAAATACAAAACAAAGACAGCTAGTGTGTAAATTAAACAAAGGTCTTTATGGATTAAAGCAAAGTGCAAAATGTTGGAATGAAAAATTGCATGAAATATTGACAAATTTAGGATTTAAGCAAGGTGAAGCAGATAAATGTTTGTACACTAGGTGCACAAATGGACAATATGCATACATTTTAGCTTTTGTTGATGATCTGCTCATTGCAAGCAAAAGTGAGCAAGAGTACAAGGACATTGTAAAGTGTTTAAACCACAATGTTGAGATAAAAGAACTGGGTAATGTGTCATACTATCTTGGTATAGAAATTGAGAAACAAAATGATGGTTCTTATCTTCTAAGCCAGAAGCAGAAAATAAATGAGCTTATTGAAAGTTTAGGTATGCAAGATGCCCAAGTTGTAAGCACTCCCATGATCACTGATTTTCTGAAGGATGAAACAGTAAGAGAACCTTTACCAGATAACATCCAATATAGATCAGCCATAGGTAAGCTTTTATATCTAGCTACCACATACAGGGCTGATATAGCAAATGCAGTAGGAATTTTGAGCAGAAGGGTCAGCTCACCTACCAAATCAGATTGGACTGCAGTTAAAAGGATGGTAAGGTATTTAAAGGGTACCATTGATTGTAAATTAAAGATTTCAGCCAATAGTAATCCAAAACTAATATGTTACTGTGATTCAGATTGGGCAGGGGATCATTCTGATTATAAATCCACAAGTGGATATGTGTTTATGTATGGAAATGTACAAATTTCATGGGCCAGTCATAAACAAAGTATTGTGAGTTTGTCTTCTACAGAAGCTGAATACGTGGCCGTATCGGAAGCGTGCAGAGAACTGATGTGGATTGAAAAACTTTTGCTGGATTTTGGTATAGCTGAAAAGAGACCAATCCAGTTAATGGAAGATAATCAGAGCTGCATCCGACTGTCGCAGAATGACAAGGTTCAGTCACGCACCAAGCACATCGCAACGAAATACCACAACGTGCGAGAGTTGGCGAAAGAAGGGGTCATCAGTCTACACTATTGTCACACCAGTGAGATGACAGCTGACATCATGACCAAACCGTTACCCAGAGAACGTTTTGTGAATCTGCGTATAAAGCTTGGACTTTGTATGAATAAATAATTGCATGACAGTTATGCATGAGAAGGGGTTTGTTGGAATGTAATTGTATTTTACATGCATTGCCTGTCACCTATTATTTCTCTGTGATTACTCTGTGACCTCTGATGTGAATTACTTAGAGAGGTCACACAGCTATGCAACTTCCTGTGGGGGTTAGATGCAGCAGACACAGCACATGGAGCACATGGAGCTCATGATCTCTCCTAACCTGAGAGGATCTATGGTGGTGTGAGCATCCATTACCATCTAAGCACATGGAAGGAGCTGATAATACAAATGTATAGTAATATGTATATATAAGCCTGTCTGATTATAATCTAACTACAAACTGTGAGTAAACAGATGTTTTGTTACTTCAACTTTAAAGTGACTCAGCAGTGAATTATTCAGGGGTGTATGAGAGAGAGATGAAGAAAGAAATTAACATTTCTAAAGCTGAAGCTGTGTGTACTAAAATCTGCTAATTATTTACTACAAATAATCCAACACTAACCGCTTTAGCGTTTCCTCATAGGGAAGTCATCCCAGTCTCTTTATCATTTTTGTCGCCCTTCTCTGCACATTTTCAAATTCCACTATATCTTTTTTGAGATGTGGTGACCAGAAACCTTTTTCTACCTGAATTTTCTGAATCATGTGAAAAAAACAACAACATACATTTAAGCCATCCCCTCCTCATCTTGATTTGACCTTCTCTGATGTTTATGTTGTATGATAAGTTGATATACTGCTTAACTTATACAGCTCAAAGCAGTTTACAAAACCTACATCATTACATAAAACCAGTGGTGTACCTACGGGGACTTGGGGGGACCACCGCCAGCCAATGTATGTGGGGTTACAGCAGAGAAGTGGGACAAACTATGTCCCCCCCCCCACACACACTTTGGACTCCGAACCCCCCAAATGTTGTGGTCTGGCTACACCTCTGCATAAGACATAAAGGACAATTCTATAAGACACATCTAAATGATTGTAATGGACAATATACAATCTTCATCCCCTTTCAACCTTCAAGGTGTCTGACACACACCTACCTCATTCGACCACTATACATCCTATATTTGTTATCTACTGACTGGTGAACGCCTTTACGGTATTATGTAAGCCACATTGAGCCTGCAAATAGGTGGGAAAATGTGGGGTACAAATGTAAAAATAATCCAATAATTCTACCCTGTACTCAACGTGTTTGGGGGTCACAATGGCTGGCAATAATGAAAAAAAGTGGAGAAAAAAAGAAGACCTCAGAAACATCGGAATCTCCTCGTTCTTAAAGGACACACGTTTTGTATAATGAGGGACCCTCTTCAATCATGCGTCTTCAAAAAAAACTCCACTATCACATCTTCACAAAAAACACAGCCATTGTACCCTAACAAACACTTGTAAGGAGACTCAATTCAAATTTGACAAAAACTCAAAGATGGTACTTATCTTGGATGATGAAATCTTCATAATTTTAATAATGTCCAGCCTTGTATAGGTATTCTTTCCACTTTGAATATCATAAAGTATGAGGTTGTGCAGACTGCAAGGGGAAAGGGACTTGATATACCTACCACCTTTCTGTGGTTTTTGCAATTACATTCAAAGCAGTTTACATGGTATATGCAGGTACTTATTTGTAACTGAGGCAATGGAGGGTTAAGTAACTTGCCCAGAGTCAAAAGGAGCTGCAGTGGGAATTGAACCTAGTCCCCCACGATCAACGTCCACTGCACTAACCACTAGGCTACTCCTAACACTCCATGTAGAATCTCAAATAGGGAAATGGGACTTGATGTATTGCCTTTCTGTGGTTTTTGCAACTACATTCAAAGCAGTTACATAGTATATAAGGTACTTCTTTGTACCTGGGGCGATGGAGGGGTAAGTGACTTTCCCAAGAGCTGCAGTGGGAATCAAACCCCATTCCCCAGGATCAAAGTCTGCTGGACCTCCATTCACATGGGTACTGCAACTTATGCCTTCGTTGACATGACATAAGCAATTGTGCTTAGCTATTAGTGCACCAAATTTGCTTTTGCACTTCTATTCTATAACAGGTTAGGCGTGCCCTAATGCCGTAAAAGAATTGGTGCTAGTCACATCCCTAGATGGTGCCTATATTTTAGAATTGCCACCTTGCACCATTTTTCTTACCATAATAACTGAGCTCCGGTAAAAGGGTGCCTGCGCTAGCATCAGTGCGTGCTTCTGACGTGCGCTGAGGCCCCCTTTTACAACAGTGGGTAAAAGGCTGTCTTTTGTGCTGGAAAAGAAATGGTGGTGCGGTAAGTGAACCACTTGCCGTGCAGCCGTTTCAGAAGGGAGCTCTTATCGCCATCCATTGGAGGTAACAGTGCAGCGCTTCCCGATTACCATGGGCTGGGGGTGGGAGCTACCACTGGGCTGTTGTGGTAGCTCCGGATTGGCGCCCAGC
The DNA here is from genome assembly GCF_901765095.1 of Microcaecilia unicolor. NCBI lineage: Eukaryota > Metazoa > Chordata > Amphibia > Gymnophiona > Siphonopidae > Microcaecilia > Microcaecilia unicolor. The sequence continues at coordinate 46,375 of NW_021963476.1, read as the reverse complement.
CAGCCTTATGCCGTGTACCAACCCTTTAGTAAAAGGGCCCCTGTGTGCTTTTCCTATCTCATACATTTGTTAAGCACAGTCAGGTAATAGTGTTGGTCACTGCCCACCTTGTGACTTGCATCTCTAACTATCATCAGCCACACAATAAAGAAAAAAACATTTATTTACAGAGAGACTTATATAGTCGCAGTCACTGCCTGGCCAACTGAATGGGTGGTGATGGAGTGGGTTACACCGCTCTGATCCTCAGCTTGATGGTGTTTAAAATTGGTTGGAGTCTGGGGTCAGTATGGTGTCTGGAAGAGGTATGTATGCCGGATCTCCGCATTTGAGAAGCTGCGAACTGGCAGCTGTGGTAAAGAGGAAAAGGAAGACTTGACTCTAGCCCTCAGTATCTGAGCCTTCTCCGCGGTTGACTCAAGGACTGTGGGCTGCAAGCTTATGGAGTGGAATCTGGGGCTGTGGGCTGCTCTGTAGGCTCAGCGGAGCAGCGTTGGGAAGGAGGGGGTCTTTCAGCTCTGTAATTTGACTCTCGCCCCCATAACCTGGAAGTCGAACCAGTGGTAGTGGGGTGCAGGCAAGACATGAAACCCAGATTGCAGCCACATCTGGTGAGGGGATTCTTCTGGCAGTGTTCTCCCCCTATTGGAGCCTGAGAGTGTGTTTCTTTTCCTCCCGGTGGGCCTTGTTTCTACACAAAGATCACTCTGAGGTTTAGAGGAGCTGGTGAGACCTGTGATCATTAATATGGAAGCTATGGATCCACAGAATCTTAGTGGAGAATGGGTGGCAACACTTTTAGTATAGGAACAGTGCTGGGCAGACTTCTACGGTCTGTGCCCTGATCATGACTGAATAGTTACGGATAGGGTGGAGTGTAAATTTTAAGGGGCCTTGACGTTAGCTTCAGAACTTTTAGTACACGAACAGTGCTGGGCAGACTTCTACGGTCTGTGCCCTGAGAATGGCAAGAACAAATCAAACTCGGGTATAAAGTATCACATACCATGTAAAATGAGTTTATCTTGTTGGGCAGACTAGATGGACCGTTCAGGTCATTATCTGCTATCATTTACTATGTTACTCTTTGGGGTTCTACATGGAATGTTGCTACTCATTGGGATTTCGGAATCTTCAGAACTTTTAGTACAAGAAGAGTGCTGGGCAGACTTATACGGTCTGTGCCCTGAGAAAGGCAAGGACAAATCAAACTCGGGTATACATATAAAGTATCACATGCCATGTAAAATGAGTTTATCTTGTTGGGCAGACTAGATGGACCGTTCAAGTCATTATCTGCCATCATTTACTATGTTACTCTTTGGGGTTCTACATGGAATGTTGCTACTCATTGAGATTCCGGAATCTTCAGAACTTTTAGTACAAGAAGAGTGCTGGGCAGACTTCTACGGTCTGTGCCCTGAGAAAGGCAAGGACAAATCAAACTCGGGTATACATATAAAGTATCACATACCATGTAAAATGAGTTTATCTTGTTGGGCAGACTGGATGGACCGTAAGGTCTTTATCTGCCATCATTTACTATGTTACTCTTTGGGGTTCTACATGGAATGTTGCTACTAATTGGGATTCCGGAATCTTGTAACTCTTTAGGATTCCAGAAACTTCAGGACTTTTAGTACAGGAAGAGTGCTGGGCAGACTTCTCGGTCTGTGCCCTGAGAATGGCAAGGACAAATCAAACTCAGGTATACATATAAAGTATCACTTACCATGTAAAATGAGTTTATCTTGTTGGGCAGACTGGATGGACCACTACTACTACTACTTAACATTTCTAAAGCGCTACCAGTGTTACGCAGCGCTGTACAATTTAACACAGAGGACAGTCCCTGCTCAAAGGAGCTTACAATCTAAAGGACAAAAAGTGCAGTCAATCAAGATTGAGGCAGTCTAGATTTCCTGAATAGAAGTATAATGGTTAGGTGCCGAAGGCGACATTGAAGAGGTGGGCTTTGAGCAAGGATTTGAAGATGGGCAGGGAGGGGGCTTGGCGTATGGGCTCAGGGAGTTTATTCCAAGCATATCTTTATCTGCTCTCATTTACTATGTTACTATGTTATCGTATTCCATTGTATTGTCTAATAGTGAGTATGTTTCTTGAGTCTTTTGTCTTTTCCTCAGATTTCCTGCTTTGTGCCATCAGGGAAAATGGCTGTTTAGAAAGTTGTGCAATCTTCAGTACAGAACCATTGCAATTTGGCAACTTTTCAGTGGGCTCCGAAATGTAGCTCCAAGATAAAATATTTTTCCAATTGCTACAGCTTCATTCCCCAGAGTCTGCTGACCCAGTGCGCTGGCCCAAAATGCAGCTATTCTTATCCTGCTTAATTAGGAGCACTAGTTGCACTGTTTAATGTTCGCCTTCCTAATTATTTTGAATCAGCAAGTGCTAATTAATCGAACAGCAATTAAAACCTCATTTTGTGCAGCCACATTTACTTTGTCTCCTAGACAATTTTTGCAAACTTCTTCAAAGATTGTTTATTTGGTAAAAGAGTGGGATGTGCATCTGTTCTTATAGTAATATCATAATTATTGGATTTAATATGTTCACATCACCCTTAAACCAAAATGCTACTGGAATTTAAAGGAGTCATTTCCTGAGTCCGTTCAAAGAGGAGTTGAAGTGTTTTAAACAAACATCATCCAAAGCGCAACCTTTCAGTAAAAAAAAAAAAAAAAAGAAAATTGGGATACTGTTCAGTAATATGCACTACTTAATATTTAAGAGTCAAACACAGGAAGGTGAAAAAATCCTGCAAATTAAAACACGGGTAGTGCTGTCCATGCACTTTTACTTCTCCCCGTCTGTCCCCCTTCCCCCCATTATAGAAGCCGTCCGAATTTCTATTTCGGTTTTGGATTCAGCACCTCCGACCCACCCCCATCCTCCCACCCTGTCAGACTGTCATAGTAATGCTTGAATGTTTTCACTTATATACACTGTCAGCTAGCACATTTGCTTATTTCCGATCTGACGAAGAAGGGCAACCTTCGAAAGCTAATCAAGAAATGTATTAAGTTATGTCCAATAAAAAGGGTATCATCTTATTTTCTTTTCCATGTTTTATTTTGTTTGATTTCTATAGATTCTACATGGAATGTTGCTATTCCACTAGCAACATTCCATGTAGAAGTCGGCCCTTGTAGATCACCAATGTGGCCGCGCAGGCTTCTGCTTCTGTGAGTCTGACGTGCAGGACGTCAGACTCACAGAAACAGAAGCCTGCGCAGCCTTCTACATGGAATGTTGCTAGTGGAATAGCAACATTCCATGTAGAATCTCCAATAGTAGCAACATTCCAGGTAGAATCTCCAATGGTATCTATTTTACTGTCATAGTAATGCTTGAATGTTTTCACTTATATACACTGTCAGCTAGCACATTTGCTTATTTCCGATCTGACGAAGAAGGGCAACCTTCGAAAGCTAATCAAGAAATGTATTAAGTTATGTCCAATAAAAACGGTATCATCTTATTTTCTTTTCCATGTTTTATTTTGTTTGATTTCTATAGATTCTACATGGAATGTTGCTATTCCACTAGCAACATTCCATGTAGAAGTCAGCCCTTGTAGATCACCAATGTGGCCGCGCAGGCTTCTGCTTCTGTGAGTCTGACGTCCTGCACGTACGTGCAGGACGTCAGACTCACAGAAACAGAAGCCTGCGCAGCCTTCTACATGGAATGTTGCTAGTGGAATAGCAACATTCCATGTAGAATCTCCAATAGTAGCAACATTCCATGTAGAATCTCCAATGGTATCTATTTTACTGTCATAGTAATGCTTGAATGTTTTCACTTATATACACTGTCAGCTAGCACATTTGCTTATTTCCGATCTGAGGAAGAAGGGCAACCTTCGAAAGCTAATCAAGAAATGTATTAAGTTATGTCCAATAAAAAAGGTATCATCTTATTTTCTTTTCCAAGTTTTATTTTGTTTGATTTCTATTGATAACCTTAAGAGTGGACTAACACGGCTACCACACTCCTCTACTTAGGATTCAGCACCAAAACCAGCCTGATATCTGAGCTCAGGTTTCTGCCAAAAATGTCAGTGCATATTCAGCTGAAACCAAACCTCTCCCCCCCCCCCCCCCGCATCCATGATCACTCTGCCCTACCCCTCGCCGCCCAACCACCCATAGGCCCTCTTCAGGCCTACCTGAACAAGCCCTGATGGTCTAGTGACCTCTTCAGAGGCAAGAACGAAACCCACTCGTTCCTGCTCAATCAAAATGAGCCTCGCAAGGCTACTGAGTGAGGCCCCAGCAGCCATTTTGAGATTGGAACTGGCATAAATCTAAAGCTAAACCGGCTAGGGCTCTTCAGCTTGTTGAAAAGGCGGCTGAGGGGAGATATGATAGAGGTCTATAAAATAATGAGTGGAGTTGAACGGGTAGATGTGAAGCGTCTGTTCACGCTTTCCAAAAATACTAGGACTAGGGGGCATGGGATGAAGCTACAATGTAGTAAATTTAAAACAAATCGGAGAAAAGTTTTCTTTACTCAACGTGTAATTAAACTCTGGAATTCGTTGCCAGAGAATGTGGTAAAGTCGGTTAGCTTAGCGGAGTTTTAAAAAGGTTTGGATGGCTTCCTAAAGGAAAGGTCCATAGACCATTATTAAATGGACTTGGGGAAAATCCACTATTTCTGGGATAAGCAGTGTAAAATGTTTTGTACTTTTTTGGGATCTTGCCAGGTATTTGTGACCTGGATTGGCCACTGTTGGAAACAGGATGCTGGGCTTGATGGACCTTTGGTCTTTCCCAGTATGGCAATACTTATGTACTTACTGTATAAGCGGGAGCAATCTCTATAAATTGCAAATACAAATGCCTTAGGGCAGAATTCAGTAAACAGTGCCTAAAATTAGGTGCTGGGATGATCACAGCAGCCCTTATAAAATACTGGCTTAGCATGCATTTCGAGGGAGATTATATATATATGGTGCCTAAAAAAATCCGCAATGAAAACATTGCCTAGATTTAGGCTCGGTATATAGAATACGCATAGTTGATATCCAAGTGCCTAAAACTGCGCGCCTCCATTTTCACCAATGAAAACGTGGCATAAATCCTGGCACATAGATTTACGCACACTCGGTTATATTCTATAACTACACACGTAAATTTCAGAACACCCATTTCCCCACCCATAACCACACCCCCTTTTGCCTGCACGCGTTACAAGTTAGGAGCACTGCATTACAGAATAGGCTTAGCAAGTTGTGTGCGTAAATTATAACTACTGTCAATGCTCATTATTGCTTGTTAAGTGTTATCAACACTAATTACTACTACTACTGTACACTTGAATATGAAGAGACAGTCCCTGCTTGACAGAGCTTACAATCTAATTAGGACAGACAAACAGGACAAATAAGAGATAAGGGAATATTAAAGTAAGGATGATAAAATAAGGGTTCTGAACAAGTGAATAAGGGTTAGGAGTTAAAAGCAGGATCAAAAAGGTGGGCTTTTAGCTTAGATTTGAAGACGGCCAGAGATGGAGCTTGACGTACTGGCTTAGGAAGTCTATTCCAGGCATATGGTGCAGCAAGGCTTATCTTCAGAAAAATGCGATTTGACAGCTGAAAACCCTTATGCGAAAAACTACACTGGCTCCTAATCATAGAATGCATAGCTTTCAAAAACTGCACCCTGGTCCACAAAATTATCTACAGTGAAGCCCCGGGATACATGACATACCTGATTGACCTCCCAACCAGAAATACAACCGAAACTACACAAACGTATCTAAAGCTGCACTACCCAAGCTGCAAAGGACTTAAATATAAATCAACCTATGCTTCCAATTTCTCCTACATAAGCACACAATTGTGGAACGCATTACCAAAAGCCTTGAAAGCCACTCTCGACCACCTACATTTCCAGAAAAAAACTAAAAACTTACCTGTTCGAGAAAGCATACTCGACCAATCAATCATAAATATCTGATCTCTGCAACACAACATACCTAAAGTATGAAATGGGCATAACACAACTCTTCCGTTGAACGATTCCCTAATGTGGCTGTTTATTTATTTATTATTACATTTACCCCGCTCTTTCCCACATACAGCAGGTCCAGTGCGGCTTACATAGTAAAAGAAAGCATCTTACATGGTAAAGAATGCAGTAAAAACAAGGAAATGTAGGAACAGTATTATACATTGTGATGATCATAACTACTTACATTATGAAAGGCATTACAAAGGACATTTGAAAACAACGTAATGAACTAGAATAGGGAAGGTAGACAAGGATGTGATAGGTGAAAGGGAAGGAGAATGGGAGGGAAATTGTAAAGGATGGAGGGAAGAAGATGAGGGATTGAGTATAACATTGGGGTCAGAGTAAGCGTCGACGTCTTAGCAGGAGTATCGTAGGTGATCTGGTGGAATTAAGCTGGTCCATTAGGGTAAACTTGCTTGAAAAAATGGGACTTTAACATTTTCCTGAAAGGTAAATAGTTGTTAATAGCTCGGATGGGTCTTGGGAGAGCATTCCAAAGTTGACTACCCAGAAAGGAGAAACTGGATGCATAGTATGTTTTGTACTTGACACCTTTGCAGTTTGGGAGGTGTAGATTGAGGTATGTTCACGATGACATTACTTTGTATTTGTTCACACTGGAGTATGCAAACACCTGTCCAGTACTACGTAAGCCACATTGAGTCTGCAAATAGGTGGGAAAATGTGGGATATAAATGTAGCAAATAAATAAATAAACAAATTTGTCTCATTTCCTGTATTGGCCACACACCAATTTCCCAATTAGCATATGGCCATTACCACAGGAGCCCTTACCGCCACCTATTTGGTAGGCACTGAGGGCTCCGGCACTACACCTGCGCTAATCAGGCAGGCGGCAGCAATGTACCTATGCTTACCTGATTAGCGTTGAGTATATGCCTACTCTCCACCCATAGCCACGCCTCCCATGCCAAAAAATAAAAACCGTGTTTTAGTGCGGGATTGGCGCACGCTGATCAACACACTACTGCAGGTCGCCTCAGTACGTTCCACGGCAATGCTTTTTGGTGTATGGTAGGCACACGCTAGTGCCTACCGTGGCTTAGTAAAAGGGCTCCATAGTAACAGAATTCAAGCAAGGAATGGATCCACGGAATCTTAGCGGAGATTGGGTGGCGACGCCGGTAATTGGGAAGCGAAACCGGTGCTGGGCAGACTTCTATGGTCTACGCCCTGAGCGTGACTGGATAGGGATGAGCTTGAGTGTAAATTTTAAGGGGCTTCGACGTTAGCGTCAGAACTTTTAGTACAAGAATAATGCTGGGCAGACTTTTATGGTCTGTGCCCTGAGAAAGGCAGGGACAAATCAAGGTCGGGTATAAAGTATCACATACCATGTAAAATGAGTTTATCTTGTTGAGCAGACTGGATGGACTGAACAGGTCTTTTATCTGCTGTCATTTACTATGTTACTCTTTGGGTTTCTAAATGGAATGTTGCTACTAACTGGGATTCCAAAATCGTGTAACTCTTTAGAATTCCAGAATTTTCAGAACTTTTAGTACAAGAACAGTGCGGGGTAGACTTCTACGGTCTACGCCCTGATCGTGACTGAATAGATAGGGATGGGCTGGAGTGTAAATTTTAAGGGGCTTCAGAGCTTAGTACAAGAACAATGCGGGGCAGACTTCTACGGTCTGTGTCCTGAGAATGGCAAGGACAAATCAAACTTGGATATAAAGTATCACGTACCATGTAAACTGAGTTTATCTTGTTGGGCAGACTGGATGGACCGTACAGGTCTTTATCTGCCGTCATTTACTATGTTACCACATTACTCTTTGGGGTTCTACATGGAATGTTGCTACTAACTGGGATTCCAGAATCTTGTAACTCTTTAGGATTCCAGAATCTTCAGGACTTTTAGTACAAGAACAGTGCTGGGCAGACTTCTACGGTCTACGCCCTGATCGTGACTGAATAGATATGGATGGGCTGGAGCGTAAATTTTAAGGGGTTTTGACGTTAGCTTCAGAACTTAATACAAGAACAGTGCTGGGCAGACTTCTACACTCTGTGCCCTGAGAAAGGCAAGAACAAATCAAACTCGAGTATACATATAAAGTATCACATACCATGTAAAATGAGCTCATCTTGTTGGGCAGACTGGATAGACCATTCATGTCTATCTGCCTTCACTTACTATGTTACTATGTAAGCAGGCCTGGGAAAAGTCCAGAAATTTTTTATTTTTGTTACATTTGTACCCCACACTTTCCCTACTCATGGCAGACTCAATGTGGCTTATATGGGGCAATGGAGGGTTAAGTGACTTGCCCAGAGTCACAAGGAGCTGCTTGTGCCTGAAGTGGGATCAAACTCAGTTCTTCAGGACCAAAGTCCACCACCCTAACCACTAGGCCACTCCTTCACTGAAACTAAAGCTAAATTGGGCAGACTATATGGTCCATATGGCCCACCCTTATCTGCCTTCCTACCTTGTTTCTATTCAGATACGCAATTAGACTGTTCCTTTTGGAACTCCGCAATCAACCGGCATTTCTGGCCCAAATGGACTTTTTTCAGCATTGTTTTGCAGTAGTCATAAAATTACATTATTTTACTGCTTTCTGGAAAGTTGCCATACTCCTATCTTCTATCTCTTGTGTCAAGCAGTGCAAATAATACGTCCATGTCATACACAATACACCATCAAATTATAGCAGAGATTGCAAACAGAACTACAGTCATAAAATGCAAATGGGCTGTGGTAAGCTGAAATAAACAAAAAATGAATCAACCAGCCGGGTCCCTCTCTTCTCTTACCATTAATTGCATTTGGCATCTTTCTTCATTTTGAGCTGCTTTGTCGCAAAAGGTACTTTTCCATCATATTTTATTTATTAATAGTGTTGGCGTCTTGCCAGATGCTTGGGGAATGAATCTGTGTGTAAATAATTCTGTTATAGGTTTCCGAATTGTAAATAACTCTTTTCATGCAGACACTTTTTTTTTTTAATGCAGCGCTGAGACTCTTTTTCGACTTTCCAGCATCATGGAATGAACTGATAAATTTACCTAGTAGCTAAAGAGAATTCATGACCGATGTGATGCAACGCAGCTGCAATCACAGCAGCTCACATAAGCAGTGTGTAAGCTAGAATTGACAATTCTTGTTCATGCCATTTTAAATTCAGACTGAATAATATAGACAAATTGATTGATTTTGGGCTTGCCGGCAGTATATAAGAAATTGAATAAAATAAAATAATCTAAAAATTGTCCTAGGAGGATTGGACGTGACTTCAAAACATCACCAAAGGTGTTCCCCAGTCTCTATGTAAGAGCCTCAGCACGTAAACCAATTCCCAGGCCCAGAATACAGCAGCTAGACTCATTTCTGGAAAGTCAAAATACGAAAATGCAAAACCCCTAAGAGAGAAGCTCCATTGGCTCCCAGTTAAGGAACGTTCTATGTTCAAAGTTTGCACATTGGTCCATAAAATCATTCATGGAAATGCTCCGGCATACATGTCAGACCTTATTGATTTACCTCCCAGGAACGCTAAAAACTCAGCGCGTACATTCTTGGGACTCCACTTCCCAAGTTGTAAAGGTTTAAAATACAAACTAGTACATGCATCCTGCTTTTCTTACATTGGCATGCAACTGTGGAATACACTACCACTTAACGTAAAAAATATTCATGACCTTACCAACTTTCGAAAATCACTGAAGATCTACCTTTTTTTTTTAAATTTAATTTATTTATCAGTTTTAATATAACAGACTCAACAAGAGTATCAGAAATACAAGAAATAATAACACTCCAATATCATTATATAATCAAAACAATTCTTCAGTCTATCGACCAATAAACATTTAAGGTAAAATGGTCCAAGATTAGGAAAAAGAAAGTAAAAATAAAATTTTTACAAGTAATTAAATGTCACACTATTGTTACTGCTATCAAAATGTGTCTCGCCTCTTAGCCTATCTAGCAGTGTCGTCTGGTACTTCAATTGTCACATTAACATCCTCTTTAGAAACCAAAAAATCTATCAACTGTTTTGGATCAAAAAACTGAAACATTTTTGTTTGATACACAATTCTACATATACAGGGAAATTTTAGAATATAGTCAGCTCCTATGGCGAGAGTTCTCTGGCGTAGTGCCAAAAAGGCACCTCGCCTTTTCTGAGTTTCTCTCGCCAGGTCTGGGTATATTCTTACTTTTGATCCAAAAAAAGTTGTTTGTAAATGCCTAAATGAAAGTCTCAAAACCGCGTCCCGGTCCATTTCTAGTGCAAAGAAGACCTACCTTTTTAACAAGACTTACTATAATAATCAATAACAGGAACTCCAACACACCATTACTCACTAGAGAATCTATCTGTTTTTTGATTTATCGAATTGTTTAATCAGTCTGTTTCTGATTTATTGAATTGATTATATCCATTATGTTACACTTGCTTTTTATGTAACCAATTGTTTTATCTACTCTTGATTGGCGATTGTCAGGATGTATTATTGTAAGCCACATTGAGTCTGCAAATAGGTGGGAAAACGTGGGATACAAATGCAACAAATAAATAATTAAATACCAAACTAGAATTATGTCCTGTGTGACTTTCCCACCGGTGCCTCTATACACCCCACCCACTTTGCCACTGCCAGAGAGGAGACAGTGGGCTGGGTGCAATTTTTACACTTCTCCATGTTTGTGTACCATTTGTAGCCACACTGCTTGCAGATCCTTGGCATGGTGCTGCTAGCCCTCAACAGATATTACTCTATTAGATTTCAAAATCAATCATTGATCAGTATCTAACTGCCTTGCTAGAAGTTTCTTTTTCTTCTGTTGTTGAAGTCACAGATATGCTTGGGACGCCATACATAGAGGCCATTTTACTAAAGTGCAGTAAGGTTTTGCACTTACCTTGCATTAGTTACCCAAAGTACCAGCATGATAACTACAAAGCCTGTGCGTTAACTGTGGGGAACATTCCTATCAACTTCCCACACGGTCACTGCACAGAGAAAAACTATACAGCATGATAAGGATAGTCGGTGACGGCAGGTAGTAAGGTATTATGCGCTCTCCCTCCAATGCACAGTTCATGCCCATTACTTGTTCATTTCTCATGCCTTAACAGAGTACGCAGTTAGCTTATGAATTAGAATGCACTCTCATGCCAGCTCAGTAACAGTTACCAAGGCTGTGTGTTAACAGTTACAGTACTATGTTAACCACTTACTCCCAGCATTCTATATATGGTGACCAAAGTTGCACACACACAGGAATAGCCATACTGGGTTAGACCAATGGTCCATCTAGCCCAGTATCCTGCTTCCAACAATGGCCAATCCATGTCATGAGTAACTGACAGAAACACAAATAGTAGCACCTTTCCATGCCAGTGGTGGTCCTACCATTAGGCCAACTGAGACGGGGCCTCAGGCAGCACTTTTTAGCATCGCCGCCACCCCCCCTCCCCGCCCTTCCTTCCTTCCTTCCCCAGCCCCCTTCCCTGAATTTACCTTTTCTTTTCTTGTTTTTTAAAACGTGGTAGTGGCGGCAGCGATTCCCATAGGCTGTCCCACCACCAGTCCCAAGCCCTTCTCTCTACTGTGGCCCACCTTCGAGGAATCAGGAAATGACATCAGAGAAGCGGGCTGCCCACAGTAGAGAGAAGGGGCTAGGACCGTCAGCAGGGCAGGCTATGGGAATCGCTGCTGCCGCTGCCTTTTGTAAACTCAAAACAATGTATATAGTAGAGGATATCAAAAAGTACAATATGTTACAGTAAGTTGTAACGGGTGAGTCTCATATGTGCTCAACGGCTGGTATCACTTCACTCCCTCGGTGAACCTCTTGCCGCATACATATTATAATCATCGACTTTTACCCCCAACCAGGGGCGTAGCCAGCCTTCCTTGGGGGAGGGGTCCAGAGCCCGGATGGAGGGGGCACATTTTAGCCCTCCCCCCGGCGCCGCACCCCCCCCCCCCCCCCGCCGACATTGCCGCCCCCCCCTCCCGCCGCGAACCCGCCGCCGCTGCAGCCTACCTTTACTTTTGCTGGCGGGGGATCCCACTCCCCGCCAGCCGACGTCTTCTTCTCAGTCGCTTCCTGCTCTTCAATTTGTTTGCTGACGTCAGACTCAGAGAACAGAACTGTTCTCTGAGTCTGACGTCCTGCACGTACAACGTGCAGGACCTGACGTCAGCAAACAAATTGAAGAGCAGGAAGGACTGAGAAGACGTCGGCTGGCGGGGAGTGGGATCCCCCACCAGCAAAAGTAAAGGTAGGCGGGGGCGGGGGCGGGTTCACCGGGAGGGGGGTCTGGGGGTGAATCTACGGGGGCCCCGGCCCCCTCAGGCCCCACGTAGCTACGCCACTGCCCCCAACCTACCAATACTTAAATTTTTCACTCTTTATTCTTAACATTACATAAAAGTTAAGGCAATGTGTTACTATCTTGTCTTATTTTCAAACAGGTGTGCTCACAAACCCCGACAGGTAGCCTGTTTCGCAATACTTGCTTTGTCAAGGGGGAGCGCTTCACCACATCTGTCAAAGTACAAGCAAATATACCTTAAGGTCATGTAAACATAACGTACTTCTAACTATTATTATTAATTTTCCCAGCTATCAGACTTACGTTTGATCGTAACACCTCTGGTTTTCTTAACAAGAACCTAAGATGGCGACGGCGTTTTAAAACTTTTGCCGCTCCCGGAAACAGCTGATCACTAGATCCGGTGAAGTGTAATAAACCAATAACTTACATGAAGCATCCCCAATGTACATAAGCATTAAGCCCACTTGGTTCTATGGTGTTCAATTTATGTATCCAGAAAGTCTCTCTTTGTAATACTTTTCTATTATAGTCCCCTCCTCTCAACGACAGAAATACTTGTTCAATAACTGAACATCTTAGCGATTCTATGTCATGACCAAACTGTATACAATGCTGGACAAGAGGGGCTCCTAGATTGTGTGCCTGGATACGCGAACGGTGTTCCGTCATGCGTATATGCAGTGACCTAGTGGATTTACCTATATAAATCTTATATAAATCTTTGTAAAACAGGGACAAAAACTAACAAGAAAATAAGAGGTAAATTCGGGGAAAGGGGCCATGGGCATTCTGAAAATCTGTGCCCAGGTTTATAGAATACACCTGCTCCACGTCTAAGTTAGGCACCGATATTTACGCCAAAACCTGGCATAAATGGATGTGCCTAGAGTTAGGCGCAGGTATGGCCGCTAGACATCTTCTATAAACCACACCTAAATCTAGGTGCAGTTTACAGAATATGCCTAAGCAGAAATTTTTTCGCCACCAATTTTTCAGGCGCCATATAAGGGGTAGGTGTGTTGGTCTTAGGCGCATAAAAGAAAAAGAGGATATTTTTTCTAAAATTAAAAAAACCTGGAGGACATATCTGAAGAAGTCCAAAGGAAGACATGTCCTCTTAAAAGAGAACGAATGTTAACCCTAGACTTGAAGGGCACCAGTCCATTTTATATATCTGGGAAGAAGCTAATGAGATATCTCTAGTAGGAAAAGGAGAGCGATGAGGCTCTGCTGCACACTGTATTCCGTCGTGGAAGTTACGCTTTTCCAACAACACTAGGACGACAAAAGGAGATTGAAAGCTGAAGAATGGTGTGGGGTAAATAATTCAAAGTGCACTCTCCGGATCACAGAAGGGAGAATGAGCACAGGAGAGAAACAAATCAAATCTCTAGCAAGCTTTGAAACGGCACATCTGGCCACAAAGCTTTTTTCTTTCCTGAAGTTTCTAAGCAAACAAAGCCTTTTGCAAAAGGTAACTGTGAGGCTTTTGCCTTTAAGGACCAAATTTCAAGATCAAGCGACAAAGCAGTGCTTTTTGCAAAAGTTTGTTTTTATACGCTTTTTTTTTTTAATTTTTTTGTTCTGGAAGTTTTAGAAAGAGAGAAGGTGGCCTTCCATGAGCTCATTTTCTCCCTTTATGCCACCAACGAGCGTACAATCGTAGAACACAAGCTGTTAGAAATTCTGGGCTATGGACCAGGTACAGTGTGAAAAACCTTTAAATGATTTCTCAGATGACAGGGTGATAATGGGTTGCATAAAACCCTGCAATGGTTTATGTGCTGTGTTTAAGCGCTTTGATAAATCAGACTGCTGTACATAAAGGACTCAATTCACTCAAGTACTTCTGTGCCTGAAATTGGTAACTGCTGCAGAAGGCACTTAAAAGCTATTAATTAAAAAAAAAAAATAACAACAACAACAGGAAAATAACCACCACAGACAAAACATGATGTTGGAGTGTGGCAGAGGAGAACATATATAGTAACATAGTAGATGACGGCAGAAAAAGACCTGCACGGTCCATCCAGTCTGCCCAACAAGATAACTCATATGTGCTACTTTTTGTGTATACCCTACTTTGATTTGTACCTGTCCTCTTCAGGGCACAGACCGTATAAGTCTGCCCAGCACTATCCCCGCCTCCCACCACCGGCTCTGCCACCCGATCTCGACTAAGCTCCTGAGGATCCATTCCTTCTGCACAGGATTCCTTTATGCTTATCCCACGCATGTTTGAATTCCGTTACCGTTTTAATTTCCACCATCTCTCGCGGGAGGGCATTCCAAGCAACGCGAGAGTAGTCTTTTGATCGGACAACTCCCATAGATGATCTACTAACACCCTCTGCTCTTTCAACATGACCAGGAGGACTGATTCGAGTGCCTTTGCATTTACTGTGGGCAGCCCTTTGACCCAAGTTGCATTTCCTGGTAGCAGAGGCAGGAGCCTGGCTGGAGTGCATGGCAAAACCAATGAGAGGCTCAAACCAGAGACAGAAAAAGAAAACAAATATCTATCTATCTAAATGGATAAACAGATATATGAATGCAAGCCAGTTTAGTAGAAAAATAAAATCTTGTGCTTTAATAATTTCTAAAAGATTAAAATCCAAAATGGCCGTGTTTCGGCTAATGCCTGCATCAGGGATCTATATAGTATCCCTCTCATTCTAAATAGGGCTCATGCCATTAGGTACACAGACACCCAATTGTAGAATAAGACCAGTTAGGTTCTTTTTTTTTTCTTCAAAATATTTTATTAGTTTTCAGAATATAGCAATAACAACAATGAAGGAAGGGATGCGGAACAGAAGAAGTACAGAGAAAAGAAAATACTACTACTACTTCTAATAATAATAATAAATTGTTATTCAGGTGTCTAATGTGGAAGTCTTTGTGGTGGGCTAAAATTATGTCTGAATAGATTGGAGGTAGTTTTCCAAATAAGATGTATAAGATTCTTACGTAGGGCCAACGTTAATTCTGAGAAGATTGGAGGTAGTTTTGCACTGGAGACCAAACTTTTTTCGTAGAGATTGTTGTTCGAAACTTCTCTGCCATGGCGAGCTCAAATTTCTGATGTTGCAGAACTGTATTCCACCAAAAGTGAATATTCAATAGATGTGCAGATTTCCAATTCTGTAAAATATGTCTTTGAGCAATGGTTGGAAGAATGTCTAGTAACTTTGCTTGTGACCGTGACAAATCAAAAGATTTAGATGCAGATTTGAAGATTGTGATGGAATAAGATAAGTCATCAGCTATAGGTAGAATCTTTTGTATGATGCTCCAAACTTCTTTCCAGAATTTAGAAACCATTTGACACCAGTTAGGTTCTTAACTTAATTAGCTGGTTGGCACTCAGTTGGTGATGTCTTAATAATTGCCTTTAACAAGCATTAATTAGCACTGATTTGCAGTTAGGTACATAACTGACTTGTGACCCCATTCAATAAACATAGGGCCTGATATTGAAAACAATTCCTGACCATTTAAATCACCTGTCCGGGGCTAACTGGACATTTTCAGGGGCACTTAACTGGACAGTGCTGTTGAAAATGCCTGTGTAGCGTCCAAGCCAAAACTGGCTGTTTTGTAGGCATTTCAGGGGTGCAGTTGGCATTTACCTGGTTAAGGGGGCTTTTACTAAGCCGCGGTAGCGTTTTTAGCTCGTGGTAGAAATCAACTGGCAGTAAAAGCCGAGACGCCCATTATATTCCTATAGGCGTCTTGGCGTTTACCGCCAGCTAATTTCTACTATGAGCTAAAAACGCTACCTCGGCTTAGTAAAAGATCCCCTAAGTGCTGATATTTAGCACTTAACCAGCTAAGATAACTGCATAAGTAGAATTAATATAAAACACAGTCCTGTCTTTATGTGGTTTCTCAGAGCCAGTTAAGCGCTGAACAGTGCACTTAACCGGCTATATTTTAGCTGGCTCCGTATACCTAGAAATTCAGTGTTGGAGCCTGGACGTGACTTGGCACTGAATTTCTGAGGGTAACGCCGGCGGCAGCAAAACACAGATTTCCGCTGAATGTATATCGGGCCCTTAGCTCCTAACCTTATATAGTGCAGTTGCAAAGGGGGTATTGATGTGGGAGAGGCATGAGCAGGGCATGAAAGGTTACTTCTGAGTCTAACCCCTTTATTCCAGAGCTGCCTTTCAATTGAAAGAGACTTACCTCCTGTGCTTTTATGCCATGTAGGTATTTAAAATTTCTATCACATCTTCCCTCTCCCACCTTTCTTCCAAAGAATACATATTGAGATCTTTAAGTGTGTCCCCATGTGCTTTATGCTTAAGACCACAGACCATTTTAGTAGCCGCCCTCTGGACCGACTCCATCCTGTTTATATCTTTTTGAAGGTACGGTCTCCAGAATTGTACACAATATTCTAAATGAGGTCTCACCAGAGCCTTGTACAAGGGCCATCATCACCTCCTTTTTCCTACTGGCCATTCCTGGGTTGACTTGTTTCTCATCCCACTGGTACTGGTGTTTTTGATGACTTGAATGATCGCAGTCCACTCCTGTCCACAGATGATAAACTTCAACTTGCAGAATTGTTAATTGTTGTAGGCCCGATGCCTAGCCTGGATGCCTCAGTACTCAAAGGGCTTTCTGATAAACAGAAGCTGTGCTCACCAGTTGTTCTTAGACTACATTTCAGCACAAATTGAAAATGAATACAACAGGGATAGATCTTTCCTCCGTAGATGAGGCGGTTGGGAGAAAAAAGAACTCACTAAAATCACAGGCCGGATTTAAGCATAGGTAACAGCCTAGGATACCAAATTTTGATGGGACTAAATACCCAGGTCAAAGAATACCCTACTTCTGCTTATTTTAGAGCCATGTGTGTGCCTCTTCAAAGGGTGCCACTGTGGCGCTATGAGCCCTCTTCAAGGCTCTCCAGTCTTACTGGTATCTCTGAGAGGCCATGTTGTTCAAAGTACTAGGTCATAGTACTTAAGTAAAAGTAAAAATAAATGTATATATATATATATATATTTTTTTTTTTTATTATTATTTAAATCTATTTATTAGTTTCAATATTTAAACAAGCATTCTACTTGTACAGAAATACAACGTTAAATATAAACCAAAAAAGGAAATATCATACATTGTTATTCATAACATATCATATATTCAGCGTTTCCTTAGACCACTATTCGGGGACATAGTCAAAACTTGAGAAGAGTTATTTGTGGATTAACTTAACATATAATAAGGCTACACGTGGTGGCTTCACATGATTCTTATATTATCTCAGTTGTTTAGTATCTAGAAAAGATTTCAACTGTTCTGGAACAAAAAAGGAATATTTAGTTCCAACAAAACGGACCAAGCATTTACAAGGATAGGCAAGGAAAAATGTCCCTCCCAGTTTCAGAACTTCTTGTTTCATTTAAAAAAAAATATTTTCTCCTGTCTTGGGTCTGTCGAGTAACAACGGGAATAAATGTATATTTTAATGCTTAAGTAAAAGTACAGTAAAGAACACATTTAAGCATTTACTTAAATGAAAGTAAAAAATTATTGCCTAATATAATACTTGTTGAGAAAAAATTTAAAGTACTGCAACTACAATGAGTGCAACTTTGGTTACTTTTTATCCCAAGAGCTTTATTGCTCTACAATTCAATCCACTTTGCTTTTAGTAAAATTACATTTTTGAAAATGACTGTCATTTATGTGAATGCACTTGTGAGCCATTAATCCAGCATAGCTAAAAAGGTGTTCCACAACTGCACTAACAGGAAGTGGATTATTCAATCTGATAAAAAAAAGTTTCTTCAAATCAGGCCAAGTTGCAGTATTACTGGTGTGATTGAGAGAATCTCTGAAACACTTGACTTTCATGTAGCAAAGAATACTTTATACTTACTAAGGATGTAAAAAAAATGGAAGCGGTGCAAAGAAAAGCTACGAGAATGGTATGGGATTTGCGTTACAAGACGTATGACCTGAACATGTATACCCTGGAGGAAAGGAGAAACAGGGGTGATATGATACAGACGTTCAAATATTTAAAAGGTATTAATCCGCAAACGAACCTTTTCCGGAGATGGGAAGGCAGTAGAATGAGAGGACATGAAACGAGACTCAAGAAAAACGTCAGGAAGTATTTTTTCACAGAGAGAGTGGTGGATGCTTGGAATGCCCTCCCGCGGGAGGTGGTGGAGAGGAAAATGGTAACAGAATTCAAACATGCATGGGATAAACATAAAGGAATCGTCCTCAGAAGGAAGGGATCCCCAGAAGCTTAGCTGAGATTGGGAGGCGGGGCTGGTGTTTGGGTGGTGGGGCTAGGTCTGGGCAAGACTTCTACGGTCTGTGTCCTGAAAATGGCAGATACAAATCAAGGGAAGGTATACACAAGAAGTAGCACATACAGTATGAGTTTATCTTGTTGGGCAGACTAGATGGACCGTGCAGGTCTTTTTCTGCCGTCATCTACTATGTTACTATCATCATTATTGTTGTTATCATCTGCGTTAGAAGTAGTGCTGTCTAATCCATCACTTGCATCTTCATCTTCATCATTGTCATTGCCATGCTGTCCAATGACAAAAAGGGCTTTCACAAAGTTGTTTGTTGTCGTTCTAACAATTTTTTTGTCTGATGGAAAACTGTTTGAGTATCTTCCAGAACTGATGCAAGAATGTCAAATGTGTGGGAACCCTTCAGTCATAAGGCCGGACAAACAGACTTCCTCTCTAAAGACTATTAATCCAATTCACGGTCACCCCAATGTAAATTTCCCATGGGATGACCAGTAGTCTGTTGTGGTAGAAACATATGTCTGTTCACCAAGAATTGCTAAAAGCTTCATCTTCGTCTCTGCTTTCAAGTGACCCAACTCATCACTGCTCTGTTTGGCCAGAGACCAATAACCAGTTTGACTAACACAGGCAACTTCACTGTTCTCATAGACTGCGTTTCCTGAACAGCAAAATTTAAGATGAAAAGATCCACTGTTTGTGTGACAAGGTTTGCAATGATAAAATCCTGTTTCCGGTTTTGCTGTTTCATTTGGTTTACTGCGGAAATCATCGTTTGCACCTCGCTTTCGCTTTTACTTTTAACTTCAAGCATCACATGTAGCTGAGTAAACGTAGTAAAAATTGCTGAAATTATTACTTCAGTAAAAGTAAAAGTAACAGATGTTCTCCTGTACTTCTTTACAAGTAAAAGTAACAAAAGTTACATTTGCTTAGTTACAACACTGCTGAGAGGCCCTTACCTTGCGTTGTGAGATATTCTCTCTGGTCTTCTTAAACCCATCCCTATAAACTTAGCAAATGTTATCAAATGCAAACCAGTTCTCGCACTGTTAAGCATTTCCTTGTAGGATATTCTGAGAACACCTTGGCAAAGATTTGAGCAGTTGGCAAGTGCTGAATGATGGCTTCCTTTAGGAGCCTATTCTTTCTCCAGTTTTATTCTTTTCAACCTTTTTTTTTTCCAGGGCTTTAAATCAACAGTTTCTTTTCAGGTTCCAAACAGGATTTGTTTCTAATCGCAGAATTAATGGCTAGCATGCATACAGGTTCTTTCCCCATTGGGGTACTAAAGCCAGGATAACACTCAGTGTTTATAATGCCAGACTCGCCCCAATTGCTGGTCTGGAAACAGCAGGGCTCAGACAGAGAAGGAACAAATCTGGTAGATCAAATCAGAATATACACTTATGGAACAATAGTTTTAAAGGCGCTGACTACTGCATGCAGAATTTATCCCAGATAAATCAATGCTGGGTCTAATTTGGGCGCCAGCATTAAATATTCAAGTCATGGCTGGCTACCAAAAGCTATCCGGTTGCCAGCCAATATTCAGTGCCTGGATAACTGGCCAGGTAAAGTTAGGAAAGTCTACTACTACTACTACTATTTAGCATTTCTATAGCGCTACAAGGCATACGCAGCGCTGCACAAACATAGAAGAAAGACAGTCCCTGCTCAAAGAGCTATGTAATAAAAGTGAGCCAAGTATAGGACAATCAAGCCATTGTGACATCACTGATGAGGTTGGCTCTTATTGGTGGCCTGAGGCATTATGACATCACAATATCACCTCTGATTACAAGAGACTACTACTACTACTACTACTATTTAGCATTTCTATAGCGCTACAAGGCATACGCAGCGCTGCACAAACATAGAAGAAAGACAGTCCCTGCTCAAAGAGCTTACAATCTAATAGACAAAAAATAAATAAAGTAAGCAAATCAAATCAATTAATGTGAACGGGAAGGAAGAGAGGAGGGTAGGTGGAGGCGAGTGGTTACAAGTGGTTACGAGTCAAAAGCAATGTTAAAGAGGTGGGCTTTCAGTCTAGATTTAAAGGTGGCCAAGGATGGGGCAAGACGTAGGGGCTCAGGAAGTTTATTCCAGGCGTAGGGTGCAGCGAGACAGAAGGCGCGAAGTCTGGAGTTGGCAGTAGTGGAGAAGGGAACAGATAAGAAGGATTTATCCATGGAGCGGAGTGCACGGGAAGGGGTGTAGGGAAGGACGAGTGTGGAGAGATACTGGGGAGCAGCAGAGTGAATACATTTATAGGTTAGTAGAAGAAGTTTGAACAGGATGCGAAAATGGATAGGGAGCCAGTGAAGGGTCTTGAGGAGAGGGGTAGTATGAGTAAAGCGACCCTGGCGGAAGATGAGACGGGCAGCAGAGTTTTGAACCGACTGGAGAGGGGAGAGGTGACTAAGTGGGAGGCCAGCAAGAAGCAGATTGCAGTAGTCTAAACGAGAGGTGACAAGGGTGTGGATGTGGATGAAAGTCTCTTAGCCGTTGTCAGGTCAGTGGTATGAAAATTGCCACTAAGGAGGAAATTCTATATATGGCGCCTAAAAAACAGGCACTGAAATCAGTGCAACCATTTACACCAGCGAAAACCTGGTGTAAATCTCAGTGCATAGATTTAGGCGCACTGGGCCGTATTTTATAACTAGGTGCCTAAATTTTGGAACGCCCATTTCCCTGTCCTTAACCACACCCCTTTTTGCCTCCACGCGTTAGAAGTTCGGCGCACATCGTTACAAAATACGCTTAGCAAGTTGTGCGCCTGATTTTTAATCAGTGTCAATTAGTGCTCATTATTGCTTGTTAAGTGCTATCAGTGCTCATTAGGTGGGACACAGGGAGGTAAGGCCCGAAGGGAGGCGATCTACCGCTGCTGCGCTTTCACACGGAGGTGAGGCACTGTGATTTGAATGCAGGGGGCCCGGCTTGGTGGCGGACGGAGGGGAGCTGTCGACGGAGCCGGGATGGGCGGGTGGAGACTGGGGACTGCAGTGCGGCAGCCTCGGGGGGGGGGGGGGGGAGTCAGCAGAGCGTTAGGCCTGGCCCAGTCTCTCGGCGGCCCTGGGTAGATGAGTAAATCAGGAGTCTGCCTTGACTCCGCCTCCAGACTGTTGTGTTCCCAGATTTTCAGTGGTAATAGACTATTATGTGACTCTTGAGAATCCCAGTTTGGCCCGGTCAGCACAATTTAATCAGACAGGAGCTTCCCCTGTCTGGTTATTCACAGTTATTGGCATCACGTTTTCATTGGGGCAAATGGTGGCACCTAAATTTAAGCTTGACCCCATGTGCCTAAGTGCAATTCTATAAACCACGCCTAACGGCAAGCACCGCTTATAGAATAGTGCTTTTCATGGAGCTGAGGTTGGCGACATATATAGAATTCATCCCTATGCGACTTAGGTGCATTTTCTATAGAATTGTGTCTAGCACTGATCTGCATAAATACAAATTTCAGGTGTTATAGAATTGCCCTTTTAGGCGTTTAATAAGCACATAACTGCAGCTATGCACAGACTCCCAGATTCTATATAAAACTGCCTATTTTTATGGTTTTATTAATGGTTTATGTACATGAGAGTTGTTTACATTTTTACTGTCACTCTTCATCTGTTTATTCAATATGATCAGTTTTATTATATTTTTTTTATCTGTTGTTGGACTGGGGTCAATTTATGTATTTACTTTTTTACATTCACATATATATTTAATGTTTGAATCTGTATTTGTGCTCATTTTTATTTATTTTATTAGTTGTGTAGATTTGCTTGACCCCTGACGCAGGCATTGTTTTGCCAAAACACGGTCACGTCGGGTTACCTTGCATGTGCCATAGACGCGAGTTGAAATAAAATCTCCTTCGTTCTTCAACTGCATTTTATTACCTCACTGTTTTATCCTGCACGAAGAAGCACATGCAAATTAATTAACTAATAAGCCCTTAACTAGCAAAAAATTGATGTCAACAATCAATTATTGCAGTTAATTGGCAGTAATTAGATTGTGTGTATGCATCTTCCTGTGTGCTTTTCTATAACCCCACGCATCTAAATCCCCTAGTGTGCAACTCAAAAGGAGCATGGCCAGGGGCAGGGCAGGGGCATTCCAAAAAAATGTGTGTAACAAAGTAACATAGTAAATGACGGCAGATAAAGACCTGTATGGTCCATCCAGTCTACCCAACAAGATAAAGTCATTTTACTTGGTAAGGAGAAACAGGGGTGATATGATACAGACGTTCAAATAGTTGAAAGGTATTAATCCGCAAACGAACCTTTTCCGGAGATACGAAGGCGGTAGAACAAGAGGACATGAAATGAGATTGAAGGGGGGCAGACTCAAGAAAAATGTCAGGAAGTATTTCTTCACGGAGAGAGTGGTGGATGCTTGGAATGCCCTCCCGCGGGAGGTGGTGGAGATGAAAACGGTAACGGAATTCAAACATGCGTGGGATAAACTTAAATGAATCCTGTTCAGAAGGAATGGATCCTCAGGAGCTTAACCGAGATTAGATAGCAGAGCCGGTAGTGGGAGGCGGGGCTGGAGGTTGGGAGGCGGGGATAGTGCGGGGCAGACTTATACGGTCTGTGCCAGAGCCAGTGGTGGGAGGCGGGACTGGAGGTTGGGAGGCAGTGATAGTGCTGGGCAGACTTATACGATCTGTGCCAGAGCCGGTGGTGGGAGGTGGGGATAGTGCTGGGCAGACTTATAAAGTCTGTGCCAGAGCCGGTGGTGGGAGACAGGGATAGTGCTGGGCAGACTTATACGGTCAGTGCCAGAGCCGGTGGTGGGAGGCGGGGATAGTGCTGGGCAGACTTATACGGTCAGTGCCAGAGCCGGTGGTTGGGAGGCGGGGCTGGTGGTTGGGAGGCGGGGATAGTGCTGGGCAGACTTATACGGTCTGTGCCCTGAAGAGCATAGATACAAATCAAAGTAGGGTATACACAAAAAGTAGCACACATGAGTTGTCTTGTTGGACAGACTGGATGGACCGTGCAGGTCTTTTTCTGCCGTCATCTACTATGTTACTATGTTATACCCGACTTTGATTTGTCCTTGCCATTCTCAGGGCACAGACTGTAGAAGTCTGCCCAGCACTGTTCTTGTACTAAGTTCTGAAGCTGACGTCGAAACCCCTTAAAATTTACACTCCAGCCCATCCCTATCTATTCAGTCACGATCAGGGCATAGATCGTAGAAGTCTGCCCAGCACCGGTTTTGCTTCCCAATTACTGGCGCCGCCACCCAATCTCCACTAAGATTCCGCGGAACCATTCCTTCTAAACAGGATTCCTTTGTGTTCATCCCACACACGTTTGAATTCCATTACCGTTTTCATCTCCACCACCTCCCGTGGGAGGGCATTCCACGTATCCACCACCCTCTCTGTGAAAAAATACTTCCTGCCATTACTCCCGAGCAGTGGCGTAGCTACATGGGGCCACGGGGGCCTGGACCCCCCTGCCGACAACCCTCTCAACCCCCTCTCCCGCCGCCGCAGTCACCGTCGCCTACCTTTGCTGGTGGGGGACCCCAACTCCCACCAGCCAAGGTCCTCTTCTTCCGGCGCAAGGCTTTGTTCTGTTTCTGTGAGTCTGACGTCCTGCACGTACAACGTATGTATAGCCTGTTTTGTAATATTTTTGTAGTTCCAGAAATTTATTTATTTATTTGTTACATTTGCATCCCTCATTTTCCCACCTATTTGTAGGCTCAATGTGGCTTACATAGTACCGGAGAGGCCTTTGCAGGCTCCGGTGTGAACAAATACAGGGTGATGTTGTGATCAGATCAAGTTCATGTGGCACAGCCATACTAGGGAATCGGAGAACAGAAGAGTTGTGTTGTGTCCATTACGTGCTTTAGTTTGGTTGTGTTGCACAGATTAGGCATTTAAGTTGGATCGGTAGGGTATGCCTTTTTAAACAGGTTGGTTTTTAGTGATTTCCGGAAGTTTAGGTGGTCGTACGTCATTTTCAAGGCTTTTGGTACTGCGTTCCACAGTTGTGTGCTTATGTAGGAAAAACTAGGTGCGTAAGTTGTTTTGTATTTAAGTCCTTTGCAGCTTGGGTAGTGCAGATTTAGATAAGATCGTGTTGATTCAAATGTATTTCTAATTGGTAAGTCGATCAAGTCTGTCCTGTCATGGCACACGTTGGGGGTGTTAACTACCACCGGGACTCCTGCGGTAGTTCCAGATTGGCGCGCGCCAAGATCGTTGCTGCACGCCAAACCTTTAGTAAAAGGGCCCCTTATTTCTTATTTTTCAGGCACTTACCAGCCAACATTTAAAACTATTTAACCGACCAGAAACTCCTGGCCAGTTAAATAGCCAAAAGCTGGCTAAGCACTAATACTCAGTACAAGATACCCAGCTATTTTGGCTGAATATTACCGCTTAGCAGCTATCACACAACAATATTCATTGGCTGGCCAGCTAAGTTTAGTGGCCAGAGAGACCCTCATAAATAGCGGGTCTATCTTTGGCCCCTATTTCTCAGCCTGTCAGCCAATGGATGTCAGCTTAACCGGTTATGTTTTAGCGGCCATAAAACCTGGAAGTACAGCACTGGCATTGAATTTCTGGCTTCGCTTCCGACCGTAGGAGTTAGCTGGGCTCCTTCCCATAGTCTCAATATCGGGCCCCTAATTTTTAATGCCCTTTATAAAAGCACTTGCTGCATGGCCATTTTGGGGGGGGGGAGCCCTTACCGCCTCCTCAACAGGAGGCCTGTGTTGGCGTCAGCGCATGTTTTATGTACGCGCCAAGGCCCTTTTTTACTGCAGCTGGTCAAAGGGCCGGTCTCACTTTCCTTCAGGAAATGGCCGGGTGGTAAGTAAAGCACTTTCTGCATGGCCATTTCGGGGGGGGGGGGGGGGGGGGCTTACCGCAGTAAGGGCTCCTGTGCTAACCCGGCGGTAACCAGGCAGCGTGCATAGCGGCGGAAATGACTGCGCTAGCCCGGTCGTACTTCCTAAATAGTGAGCGGTAAGCCTGCGTTGGGGCTTACCGCTGCTTATTAAAAGGAGCCCTAAGTGAGCTTATATGACACTTCCAGTCTCCTCATCACACGTTTCTCAAAATGTCTATCAAAACAGCTTTAGAAGCTGGCTAGTTTGTTCCGATTATGAGCAACTCTGAGCTTTCGATGGTAGAGTCTTTCTTAGCTTTTATCTATCAGTAGAAATCAAACAAAATAAAACATGGAAAAGAAAATAAGATGATACCGTTTTTATTGGACATAACTTAATACATTTCTTGATTAGCTTTCGAAGGTTGCCCTTCTTCGTCAGATCGGAAATAAGCAAATGTACTAGCTGACAGTGTATATAAGTGAAAACATTCAAGCATTACTATGACAGTAAAATAGATACCATTGGAGATTCTACATGGAATGTTGCTACTATTGGAGATTCTACATGGAATGTTGCTATTCCACTAGCAACATTCCATGTAGAAGGCTGCGCAGGCTTCTGTTTCTGTGAGTCTGACGTCCTGCACGTACGTGCAGGACATCAGACTCACAGAAGCAGAAGCCTGCGCTGCCACATTGGTGTGACTCTGGGCAAATCACTTAACCCTCCATTGCCCCATGTAAGCCGCATTGAGCCTGCCATGAGTGGGAAAGCGCAGGGTACAAATGTAACAAAAATAAAATAGATACTATTGGAGATTCTACATGGAATGTTGCTACTATTGGAGGTTCTACATGGAATGTTGCTATTCCACTAGCAACATTCCATGTAGAAGTCTGCGCAGACTTCTGTTTCTGTGAGTCTGACGTCCTGCACATACGTGCAGGACGTCAGACTCACAGAAGCAGAAGCCTGCGCGGCCACATTGGTGATCTACAAGGGCTGACTTCTACATGGAATGTTGCTAGTGGAATAGCAACATTCCATGTAGAATCTATAGAAATCAAACAAAAGAAAACATGGAAAAGAAAATAAGATGATACCTTTTTTATTGGACATAACTTAATGCATTTCTTAATTAGCTTTCGAAGGTTGCCCTTCTTAGTCAGATCGGAAATAAGCAAATGTGCTAGCTGACAGTGTATATGTGAAAACATTCAAGCATTACTATGACAGTCTGACAGGGTGGGAGGATGGGGGTAGGTCGGAGGTATGCATGGGGACATCAAAGCATATCATTGATATTCTAACAGGATGGGTGTGGATAGGTGAGGGGAGGGTGATCAACAGAGACATACAGCTTTATGGTTTATAATGGGCTAGGAACCCCAGATCCTTGTTAAGTCCTTTCTGTTGGGGGTTAAAATATTCAATCATTCTGACTTCAAAGGTCTTACGTTCTTGTATGGTTTTAAAGTTACCTTTCAGGATTCTCACTGTGAAGTCACTGGTACAGTGTCCTGGTCCTGTAAAATGCTGACCAACAGGGGTGGGAGCCCTACTGGCACCAGTATTGTTCATGTGATGTCTATGTAAATTGAATCTTGTCTTAAGCATCTGGCCTGATTCTCTGTTGATCACCCTCCCCTCACCTATCCACACCCATCCTGTTAGAATATCAATGATATGCTTTGATGTCCCCATGCATTCCTCCGACCCACCCCCATCCTCCCACCCTGTCAGACTGTCATAGTAATGCTTGAATGTTTTCACTTATATACACTGTCAGCTAGCACATTTGCTTATTTCCGATCTGACGAAGAAGGGGAACCTTCGAAAGCTAATCAAGAAACATATTAAGTTATGTCCAATAAAAAAGGTATCATCTTATTTTCTTTTCCATGTTTTATTTTGTTTGATTTCTATTGATAACCTTAAGAGTGGACTAACACGGCTACCACACTCCTCTACTTAGCTTTTATCTTAAACCACCACTACAGCTTCTGATATATCTCTTCGGTCTTCCTTATTTATCTGTCCGCATGAAGGATCTTTGTGCTATGTTAGCTGTCCCCCAGAAAGACAGGAAAATAATAGAACCTTCTAGAAAATAAAATGGAAACCTCTTTATTCCAACACTGACTAAGCTCTTTTCCCTGCGAGCAGTGCTGAGCTGCCCGGTGCCAAAATGAGTTTGAGCAGATCTTTCAGTTCTTCTGTGGAACCAGAAAAATAAATTGTGGTTTTTTTTTTTTTTCTGAACACTGCTTGATGAAGTAAATGAGGATGCTGGCGGGACTCAAAGAGAAGAGAAATTGTTTGTTTTGCAGATTGTTCATCAGAATGATAAAAAAAAAAAAAAAGAGCAGTGGATGGATGTTGAAAAGGGATTTTTGGAAATACATTCTGCTCATTATAAATAAGAATCAAATATGCTCGGCAAGTAAATTAGGATGAGGCATTGAATGTTACCCAATAGGCATTTTTTTAGAAAAACTGTTAGTCAGGCTCTCCCCGAGGCCTGTTCTGTGTAAAAACTGGAGGCAAGCCATTTTGCATTCATTGCGCCAAAGCTGTCCACTTGATGTCTCCCGTCTGTTTCTGTCTTGAAGGAAAAATGTGCTCTTTTTTAATATCCCAGTGAAAGTGATTGTGTATCTGAATGTACAACACATTGATAGCTTTTGTAGAATTTTCGTCTCAATACATGCAATATTGGAAGCAAACAAAAAAAGTGAAAAAAAAATAGAGACCATCTACTTTTAACATGAAATTATCGTGAGATGATGGCCTTAGTGCAGGAGATGAGGTGTTCGTGTGTTTCTCTGGTTACAAGGGGGGGAGGGCAGACAGCTCTGTCATTGAGGGAGGTGTGGTGGCAAGGATCAGGGCTTCCTAAACCCAGTGGCGTACCAAGGGTGGGGGCGGTCCGCCCCGGGTGCACGCCGCTGGGGGGGTGCTGCGCGCCCGTTGGCTGAGTCCATTCGTTCCCTCCCTGCTGCTCCCTCTGCGCGGAACAGGTTACTTCCTGCTCCGGGGCAGAGGGAGCAGCAGGGAATGAGCGGACTCGGAGCCGACAGATGTGCGGCACCCCCCCAGCAGGTAAAAATGCACCCGGGGGGGGGGGTCGCGCTGCACCCGGGGGGGGGGGGTGTAATTTTGCCGGGGGGGGGTGCATCGGCGATCCGCCCCGGATGTCAGCCAGCCTAGGAACGCCACTGCCTAAACCTGTCCTGGGGACCCCACAGCCATACAGGTTTTCAGGAGATACACAGAGAACATGCATGAGATAATTT
Source organism: Microcaecilia unicolor (assembly GCF_901765095.1). Lineage (NCBI taxonomy): Eukaryota > Metazoa > Chordata > Amphibia > Gymnophiona > Siphonopidae > Microcaecilia > Microcaecilia unicolor. Next base: position 17,531 of record NW_021963476.1, on the reverse strand, counting down.
GCATATACGAATCCTCCAGCATGTGCACATTTATATTCTATGTATTCATTTGTGGATATCCTGAAAGCCCAACTGGTTTTGGGGTCCCCAGTACAGATTTGGGAAGCCCTGACTAGATTATATTTGCTGCTATCTGCCTCTGTGTCCACAGTATAGTGTCAGTGTTCACCCCTCCCCCTCCCCCTACACACACACCATTAGATCTGCTTGAGTGGAATTTACACCATTGATTACATGTTGATCACCCATTCATTCTATAAAGAGTACTTTTCTGGGCGTGCCCTCTACAAAATACTAATTTATTTTTGGAGTTGATTTGTGAGCACCGTTTATAGAACCGCCCCCCCCCCCCCCCCCATACTTGTACAGATAGCAACATGAGTGCATATATTTATTTACCCTCAGTGCCTAAATTAGGCTTCAAAATTTAGTCAACTGAATGGCAACCATAAATCTAGGAGTATAATTTTTAGATCCCTATATTTAGATGAATTTTCAATTGAAATTTATACACTAAATTTAATTGAAGATAGAGGACAAATTTAGGGACCTAACTAAGTGGTCCTTTTTCTAAGCAGCAGTAACAAATGGCTTTAGTGAGCCTTTACCCAGGTCATTCCTGCTCGCTAAGGCAATTTTAACAATGGCCGTAAAAAAATAAATAAATTTAAAAAAGCAATTGCCATTATCACATGCCCATTTTTTTAACCACAGGAGCACAGATGTGCCCCTCCCTACCAACCTTAACATCTCCGGCACCACAATCCCCATATCTGACAACTTAAAAATCCTCGGAGTGACATTAGATAACCATATCTCGCTCGAAGATCACGCAAAATCCACTACAAAGAAAATGTTCAACATGATGTGGATACTGAAATGCGTAAAACCATATCTCCCCATGAAAACATTCTGGAACTTGGTGCAATCCACAGTACTTACCCACGCCGACTACTGCAACAGTATTTCCTTAGGCTGCAAGAAACACATCCTGAAAAAACTTCAGACTGCCCAAAATACAGCAGCTAGACTCATTTTTGGCAAACCACGATTTGAAAGTGCAACACCTCTTCGAAAAAAACTTCATTGGCTCCTTATCAAACAACGAATCAATTTCAAAGTCCACCCACTAATCCACAAGATTATCCACGGTGAATCTCCAGGCTATATGCTCGACCTGATCAACCTCCCCACCAGGAACATGTCTACAACCTCACGAACTTACCTCAACCTACATTACCCCAATTGCAAAGGACTCAAGTGCAAAACCTACTATGGATCCAACTTCTCCTTCTTAGGCAGCCAACTCTGGAATGCCCTCCCCAGACCAATCCGATCACTCAGTGACCATCTGCCCTTTCGGAAATCACTAAAAACCCATCTGTTCAGGCAAGCCTACCCAAACGATCCAGATTAATTTCCACAAACCCATCTATTCATCACATATCCAGGAGACAATGACAACGACCTAGACTACATCTCCCGCCTCATTTTCCCCTGCGTATCTCCTGTTCTATCCCCTTTTGCCTCATCGACCCCTCCCCCAATGCTCACCTACTCTTACTCACACCTCTCTTACTCCCTTCACTCTTGCCCATTTCCCTCTGCCTCATCTACCCACCAATTGCTCACTTACCCTTGCTCATACGTCTCCTGCTCCCCTCATCCCTGCATTTCTACATTCCTATTTCTTTTATTACTCCGATAATACTCAACTTATTTCTCTCCACCAATACTTTGTAATCCCAATTACTATGTAAGCCGCATTGAACCTGCTTTGAGTGGGAAAGCGCGGGGTACAAATGTAATAAATAAATAAATAATAAATAGAAATGTTATCAGAAAGTAAGGGAGGCTAACAAACTGGGGAACATAAAAAAAAATGGGTGATTTCAATTACCCTGATATTGGCTGGGTCACGATAGGCGCTACTGATTGACAGCGCGACACTACTGTGACTGGAGTTAAGTGATTGGCAGTTATATTGCAGTATAAGATTGTAAAGAATTGAATGTATAGATATCCTGTGATCTACGGATATATGAATCTGTCTATCATTTGAACCCTATGACACTAAGCTACTGTGGAGTTTTTTTGGGCTATATAATGTTGCGCCGGGCCCACGCCTTATAGTCTGATGTTCTCGGGCTGGCTGGGTGGCGTCACTGAAGCTTTTTTTCTCCACTACGGTGAACAGTGCCGTTTGATAATTAGGGTGATAGCTCTTTCCTGTATCCATATTTTTGCACAGTGGGTGTGAAGCTGTGGTTTGCGTTTCGAACAAAAGTTTTGAGCTTGAGTGAACCAGTAGTGGGTAAATATAACGTCAGGGCAAGCTAGGGAGGTGAAATTCATTGACTGCTTTATAGAGCAGCTGGTACAGGAGCCAACAAGAGGAGGGAAATTTCTAGACCTAGTCCTTAGTGCAGTGCATGATCTGGTGCAGGAAGTAATGGTGATAGGGCCGCTTGATAACAGTGATCATAATATGATCAGATTTGATATCGGCTTTTGAGTAGATACACACAGGAAATCCAATATGTTAGCATTTAACTTAAAAAAAAAGGAGACTATGATAAAATTAGAAGAACAGTGAAAAAAAAACTTAGAGGAGCAACTGTGAAGGTCAAAAATTTACATCAGGTGTGGATGCTGCTCAAAAATACCATCCTGGAAGCCCAGGCCAAATATATTCCATGTATTAAAAAAGAAAGAAAGAAGACCAAACGACAGCCAACGTTGTTAAAAAATAAGGTGAAGGAAGCTATTATAGCCTAAAGAAAATCCTTCAGAAAATGGAAGATGGATCTGACTGAAAATAATATGAAACAGCACAGGGAATGGCACATCAAATACAAAGCACTGATAAGTACATAAGTAGTGCCATACTGGGAGAGACCAAAGGTCCATCAAGCCCAGCATCCTGTTTCCAGCAGTGACCAATCTAGGTCACATGTACCTGGCAAGATCCCAAAACAGTACAATACATTTTATGCTGCTTATTCTAGAAATAAGCAGTGGATTTTCCCCAAGTCCATTTTAATAATGGTCTATGGATTTTTCCTTTAGGAAGCAATCCAAACCTTTTTTAAACCCCTCTAAGCAAACTGCTAGACAAAGGCATAGTGGAGAGATTACATGAATTATTTGCTTCAGTCTTCACCGGGGAAGAGTTGGGAGAGATACTGGTGCCAGAATAGATACAAAGCTGACGAGTCAGAGAAACTGAATGAAATCTCTATAAACCTGGAGGATGTAATAGCGAAATTTGACAAATTGAAGAGTAGCAAATCACCTGGACCGGATGATATTCATCCCTGAGTACTGATAGAATTGAAAAATGAACTTGCAGAACTATTGTTAGTAATATGTAAGTTATCTTTAAAATCAAGCATGGTACTGGAAGATGGGATGGTGGCCAATATAACGCCGATTTTTTAAAAAAGTTCCAGAAGTGATCCGGGAAATTATAGATCAGTGAGCCTGATATCGGTGCTGGGCAAAATGGTAGAGACTATTATAAAGAACAAAATTACAGTGAATATTCAAAAGCATAGATTAGTGAGACAATGCGAACATGGATTTAGTTGAAGGGAAATCTTGCCTTACCAATCTATTACATTTCTTTAAAGGGGTGAACATGAAAGACTCCAGAGGAAATTGGAGTTTCATGGATAGGAGATAGTGCACTATTACGGATTAAAAACTGATTAAAAGATAGAAAACAGAGAGTGGGGTTACATGATCAGTATTCTTAATGGAAAAGGGTAGATAGTGATGTTCCCCAGGGGTCTGTGCTTGGACTGTTGCTTTTTAACCCGGAAATGGCATCAGCCATTAAGGCAAATGTAAGCCACATTGAGCCTGCAAATTGGCGGGAAAATGTGGGATACAAATGCTACAAATAAATAAATAAAGTAACTAGTGAGTTAATTAAATTTGCTGATGACAAGTTGTTAAATCGCAAGAGGATTGTGAAAAATTACAAGAGGACCTTACGAGACTGGGAGACTGGGCGTCTAAATGGCAGATGACGTTTAATGTGAGCAAGTGCAATGTGATGCATGTGGGAAAGAGGAACCCGAATTATAGCTAGGTAATGCAAGCATTAAGAGTCACCGACTAGGAAAGGGATCTAGGTGTCATCGTTGATACTCAGTGTTCTGCAGCGGCTAAGAAAGCAAATAGAATGTTAGGAAAGGAATGGAAAACAAAAATGAGGACATTATAATACTACTAGTAAAAAAGCCCCGTTTCTGATGCAAATGAAACGGGGGCTAGCAAGGTTTTCTTCAGAGTGTGCATGTGGGAGTGTGTGTCCCTGCCCTCTGCCCTCTCTCCCTCCCCCTCCCCCCTTGGAGTCCAGTCCTTCAGTGTTAAGTTTCCTGCTGTTCTGTGTTACAGAGAGAGTGAGGGCATCTCTCTCCCCTCCCCCTCTGAGTCCTTCACTGTTACAGAGAGAGGGATTTCGTGCTTTGCTGTTTTCCTTCACTCATGGGGAAACCGGATATCTCTGGCGCTTCACACTTCCGGCTGGAGGCTTCAGAACGTTGGTCTTGCCTTTTATATATATAGATTGTTTCACTCCATGGTTCGACCATACTTTAAATATTGTGTGCAGTTCTGGTCTCTGCATCTCAAAGGAGATATGATGGAATTAGAAAAGGTACAGAGAAGGGCAACGAAAGTGATAAAGGGGATTCGATGACTTCCCTATGAAAAAAGGCTAAAGCGGCTAGGGCTCTTCAGCTTGGAGAAGAGACGACTGAGGGGAGATATGTTAGAGGTCTATAAAATAATGAGTGGAAAGGAATGGGTAGGTGTGAATTGATTGTTTTTCTCTGTCCAAAAATATAGGACTAGGGGGCACACAATGAAGCTACAAAGTAGTAAATTTAAAATGAATTGGAGAAAATATTTCATCCCTCAATGTGTAAATAAACACTGGAATTCATTGCCAGAGAATGAAGGTTTGGATAGCTTCCTGAAAGAAAAGTCCTTAAGCCATTATTAAAATGAATTTGTAGGATAAGCTGAAAAAAAATGTATTGTACTGTTTTGGGAGTTTGCCAGGTACTTGTGGCCTGAATTGGCCACTGTTGGAAACAGGGTGCTGGGCTTGATGGACCTTCAGTCTGTCCCAGTATTGCAATACTTATGTACTTATGCTACTATTTGAGAATCTGAATGGAATGTTGCTACTCTTTGGGGCTCTACATGGAATGCTGCTATTGTTTAGGTTTCTGCCAGGTACTTGTGACCTGGATTGGCCACTGTTGGAAACAGGATGCTGGGCTTGATGGGCCTTCAGTCTGTCCCAGTATTGCAATACTTATGTACTTATGCACCACCACTTATTTTGAAGGCAGTAAGGGCTCCCATGTTATCCGTTTGCTAACCAGTGAGTGTACAGTAGTAAAGTTGCAATAACTGGTTAGCAGTGGCGTAGCAAGGGCGGGGCGGGGAGGCGGTCCGCCCCGGGTGTCAACGGGTGGGGGGGTGCTCTGCTCCATCCATCCACACCCCCCCTTGGCATGGAACTGCCTCCCCCCCGACGCAGTCCCCACCTGCCAACCAGGTTCCAGCTCCGTCCACCCCCAGCGTGGCGCTGCCTCCCCCCCACGCAGTCCCCACCTGCCAACAAGGTTTCAGCTCTGTCCACCCCAACGTGGCGCCTCGCATCTGCAGCACTGCTGTAAAAAGAAGAAAATCGCCTCCTCGTCAGCCCTTCCCTCACTGTGTCCCGCCCTCTGACATAACTTCCTATTTCCTCGAGGGCGGGACACAGTGAGGGAAGGGCCGACGAGGAGGCGATTTTCTTCTTTTTACAGCAGCGCTGCAGATGCGAGGTGCCACGCTGGGGTGGACGGAGCTGGAACCTGGTTGGCAGGTGGGGACTGCGCGGGGGGGGGTGCACCGTGTTGCCCTGCACCCGGGGACGGGGGTGCGCAGTGGCCATCCGCCCTGGGTGTCAGGCAACCACGGAACGCCACTGCTGGTTAGCACAGGAATGCCCACTCTCTGCCCCTGGCATCACTGTTCCCTCTAAGCTGGGCGGGAGTCTTTCACCTACATTGCTGCCGGAGGGTGAGTGGGGGAGCAGTCCTTCAATATTGTGTCTTCCATCACTAGGGACATGCAAGTTCCCTGGAGTCCTGCAAAGCTTGCCTGTCCCACTATTGAGAATGCGATAGTGAAACAGTGCCCTCTGCTGGCAGAACTATAGGTGGAGGACTCCTGCTCAGCTTATTTATTTATTCATTAGGATTTATTTACTGCCTTTATGAAGGAATTCACTCAAGGCGGTGTTTAGTAACTTTAGAGGAAACTGTACCTGGCATGCCCCTCAAAAAGTCCACAAAAATATTTACTCCGTGGTTAGCGTGGGTACATGCGAAAACTAATGGATGACGCTTTAGCACATCCTATGTTAGTGTTTAACTCAGCTTAGTGAAAGAATCCTTTAGGTTCCTAAATTTAGCAGTTCAGCTCTTTGTCCATCTGGTCCTATGTTTCTGTGTATATACAGGTGATTGTCAAAACCATCACGGCGCTTGCAAAGTCCTTGGATGCTCTTACCCATACTGGATTTTGCACTGGATTGCAGAAGATAAGTGCATGCATCCTGCCCTGTGAATATCGCCTAAAGCAAAAAATATCCACATAGATTTGCACCTGGTTTTTTTTTTTTTCTGTGAGTGCATTTCTTTTTGTGAAAAATAATGTGTGGCATTTTGAAAATATTTCTCTAACCCAGCTGACAAGTATGCAGGTAAAAATCTACATGTGGCGGAACAATGTGCATGCTTTAACCTGCATAGAGGGTAGGCATGTTTCAGATAGCCCCAGTGGTGTGCTGGAGCAGGCTCTCTCAGGCTCGCAAGAGCCGGTTGTTAAGTTTTTAAGAATTTTGGGAGCCGGTTGTTAAAGTAGGGCCCTCCATGGCTACTTGAACAACTGGCTCCCAAAATGTGGGCTTGGGCCCCCAGCTGAATTCTCTTTTACTTTGCTGGTGGGGATGCTGAGCCCTGCCAGCCAAGTAAATAGACTACTGCTGCTCCCCGCTCCTTGTTTCCAGCTCTGGGCAGCAGGCTGGGACTTCTCGAGCATGTGTGAGAAGTTCCAGCATGCTGCTCAGATCAAGACGTTGGGAGTGGTGGCAGTGCATTTATTGGCTGCCAGCAAAGGTATGCCTAGCATGCCTGCACGAAGGGAGGGAGGAGAGAGAGACAAGTGTTGCTCCCCCCCCCCCCCCCCAGCCACCCCTGGCCCTTCCAACTGCAGAGCTGGCTAAGTCCGGAGAAAGAGCCTGTTGTTAAAATTTACCAGCACACCCCTGGATAGCCCTTTTATCTATACAATTGGCCAATAGCAGGAAATGATTTTTCTCTGTTTCTATCCTTACGTGACTTTTGAAAATTGCCCTCAATATATTTCTCAGAGAAATTAATATGGTTGCAGTTTTTTTGCTGTAGATCTCAATCTGCTCCAAGCATTATCTTATTTCCCAGTTCACATGAAATCCCATCCCTAATGGATCTGATTATGCAGTAGATAATGAGGGTTGAGCAGCAATGCTGTGTTATGCTTCCTCTTCCACCCATATGTGCCATGTAACCCAATACATTTCTAATGTTATTGCATACTTAACCCATAGAACCTTGTTCAGAAATTCTTTTTGCATTGGTTGGCGATTCTAAAAGGGTTACGTAAGGATTAATTCGGGAAAACAACCGCCTTGTTTTCAAATGGGGTCCAGAGGGTGGAAAAGAATAAAGAGACCCTTTTACTAAAGCTTAGCATGTGCTAAAATGCTGATGTAGAAAAATGCTGTACAGTGATGGATCTGGTAGACTGATTAATTATTTGGATTTCCCGTCATCTTTTTCCTCAGGTAGATCGGAACGCTGTTTGTAATTAAACTATCCATCTTTTAAGGGTGTTCGGAAGAAAACCGTGCTGGAGCATTCCTTTTAATGCCAGGGACTTAAGCTTTGGAACAGACTGCCTTTAGAAATTCGGAAAATAACACAATAGTATTCCTTCAGGAAAGCGTTGAAGTCCTTTTTGTTTGATGAGAGGGGTGTTTTTAGTTTCAATGTATTTGATGAGAAAGATACTTTTTATTTTCAATGTATTAGATATACAACTGTAATTAATGTTTCAGATGTGCAATTGATGAGAAAGATGGTTTTTTTTTTTTAGTTTCAATGTATTACATATTGTAATAACTGTAATCCTGGCAGCAAACCCTCAGGGGAATGGTAGGCTCCCTTCAGCAGTCCCAAAACAAAGTCCTTCCAGACGACACAGTTTTAGTTCAAAGCAGTTTATTTCCCCTCCTCCACAAATTTCAGTTCAAAGGGGTTAAGGTCTCATTCAGTTTCAAAACAAAGCAAAAAAAAGGAAAAACCCTTCCTTTAAATCCAAGTTCTCCCAGGTCCAACCGCCTGGGTTTCAGTTTTAAAAGTCTTTCCGCTTGGGTGGTTGCAGAATGGCAGTACACCGCCCACAACACAGCTAAGTGACTCCTGTGACCACCCACTGCCTTCAGTCCCTGCAACTCTGCCCCAGAGTACAATTACAGTCCATGTCAACCGGTTCCTCCAAACCTGGTATGCTGGGCCCTCCAGGCTCTCCTTCCTCCAAGCACTCCATTAACTCTGCTTCTCTGCTAGGCTGTTGGTTAGAGACCTCCTCCCCCTCCCAGGTAGAAGGAATCCTGTACTGACTTCTGACCCAAGGGAATTAAGCTTTGTCATCACAGCTCCCCCTTCTGGCCCTCGTCTGCCAAAGCAGCTGCTCTTTCCAGTCCTTTTCCCCCTCCCTTCCCCCTGGTGTTCCTAATGGGTTTTGGGCCCTACCCCACCTATTCCTTCTCCCAGGGCCTTGTGGGGAATGTAGTCTGGCCCCATACCTTCTCCTGACCTGCTTAGACCCTCCAACCTCCTTACAATATGCAGTTGTAAATTCTCCTGAAGAAGGACAAGGAGCCCTTTTACTAAGCAGCGAAAGCGTCTACATACGCTCAACGCATGCCAAAATGGAGTTACCACCCGGCTGTCACAGGGCTCTTGCGGTAATTTCAATTTTGGCGCGCGTCCGACACGAGTGTCTGAAAATTAATTTTTATTTTTGGACGCGCGTATCGGACACGCACCAAGTGGCATTTGACGCATGTAGATCATTACAGCATGGTTACTGCGTGAGTCTTTACCTCTAGGTCAATGGCTGGCGGTAAGATCGCACACCCAAAATAGACGTGGCAATTTTGATTTTGCCGCATGTCCATTTTCGGCAAAAATTTTAACTTACAGGCGCTCTGAAAATGGATTGGCGCATGCCTACACTACCGCAAGCCATTTTTCTGTGCACCTTAGTAAAAAGACTCCTTATTAATCCGCTTAGAATCTCTTTTGAACTTGGCGGAATATAAGAATCATATAGCATAATATAGCTAAGAAGCCCATAGGTATAAAATGGGCTTCTTAGCATTTAGCACATGCTAAGCTTTAGTTAAAGAGCCCTGAAGTGATTTTCGAAGATTATGCAGTGACTTCCGTGGCATCATAATCCAGTACTCCAACCACACCCACTCCTGTTTCATCCCTCCAGCCCTAACACCCTCATGAACAAAAGCAAACGCGGGCGCTAGAGGCTGTTAGCGCCGGTGTTTGCTAACCCCGCATGATCAGAGCCCTCGAGCGTGTGAAACAACGCGCTCGAGGGCTCTTTGCGCAGGTAGCATGCAAATGCATGCTAAACAGGGCTTAGTGCATTCATCGCCAATGATCAGCGGGCAGCGCGCCAAAATTTGGGTCGCTGGCTGCGGCAAACCCTATGGGTTTGCATATCATTGGGGAGGAATGGTGAGCCCTGTCCAGCATGCAGTTGCATGCTGGCAGGCCCCTGTTCCCCCCCACAAAGCAAACCTGCCAACAGGGGACTGGAGGTCCAGTGGACCTCCGGTCCCCCCCCCCTGACGACCCCTCCCCCCAGGTTCAGGGAGGGCTGGAGATCCGGCCCCAAGAAAAATGACTCCCTGGTGGTCCAGTGGCCGCCGGTCAACACCCTCCCCCTCCCCCCAGTGAGGGACTGGGGGCTGGAGGTCCGGCGGACCTCCAGCCCACCCCAACTACCCCCTCCCAGCATTCTCTGAAGAAATCCATGGTGGTCCAGTGGCTGCCAGTCAACCCCCTCCCCCGAGCGAGTGACGGGGTGGGGGGGCTGGAGGTCCGGCTGACCTCCAGCCCACCCCAACTCCCCCCTCCCAGCGTTCTCTGAAGAAATACATGGTGGTCAAGCAAAAAAAGAACCCCCTCCCAGCCCCCTACCTTTTAGTTGGAGGAGGGAGGTAGCCTGCCTCCCTCCTCTTCCTTGGTTGACGACGCACAAAATGGTGGCGCCAAGCCCCACCCAGCGCATCCTGGGATGTGCTGGGCGGGGCTACAGACCATATAAGGGGTAGTCAGGGCCTGGTGGTCCCATGGACCTCCAGCCCTGTGTTTGACAGGTTTGGGCTTTTGACAGCCCAGACCTGTCAAACAAGTGCGCTCAGCACAATTCGCCCGCACTTCTACCCCATGATCAGAGATAATTGTGCTGCTTACATTTGCAAGCATTATCTCTGATCATTGGTGTGGTAAAGCCCCGCGCTGTTCCAGCGCTATTTTAGAGCGCTGTTTGGAACAGCGCGGGGCTTTTGATCATCTGCCCATCAGAGTGTTATTATTGCAGTTTCTACAGGATGGTTAGACAATACTCCAGTACCTTCCCTCCCCAGATTAACATCCTCGTTGTTTTAGAACCTTGTGATGTGCTTTAATGTGTCATATTGTACACATTCAGTAGTCCTTTTATGAAGCTGCAGGAAAAAGGACCCTTTTCCCATGTGCCAGGACCCTTTTTACCAAAGCAGGTAAAATGCCCTCCCCCCAAAAATGGCCAAGATTTGAAAGTGCAACACCCTTACGCGAAAAACTACACTGGCTCCCAATCAAAGAACGCATCGTCTTCAAAATCTGCACTATGGCTCACAAAATCATCTACGGCGAAGCACCGATATACATGACAGACTTAATCAACCTACCAACCAGAAACACGACCGCATCACTACTACTACTACTTAGCATCAGCTCGAGAATACCTAAATCTCAACTTCCCAAGCTGCAAAGGACTAAAATACAAATCTACTTACGCATCCAGTTTTTCCTACATCAGCACACAACTGTGGAACGCTCTACCAAAAGCCGTGAAAACCACGTACGATCACCTCCAATTCAGGAAAAAACTAAAAACTTACCTGTTTCAAAAAGCATACCCTCCTGACCCAACATAAATGCCTGTTCTTCGCGACACCACTACACTGCATCCTAATGAGCTGTCTTACAAGTATTTGCGTGTTTTGTATCTCATTAGTATGTAATCTGTGGTATCTTAAATTGCCATGCATTTCAGTAACTTAACATTAGTGCTGTTTAACATGCGTTAAGGGGCAAATAATGTGCATTATAGCTATAATGCAGCCTGACAACTACCCCCCCCCCCCCCCTAAAAGGTGTAAATTCCCCTGGTTTCTGTCTGTGTTAAATTCTTCACTGCAAATAATGCTTTAGGCTCGCTTTATGCTGTGAGAAGTTTTCTCATCTTTTGAATAACTTGTAATTCTTTCCAAGTTGTTTTTTTATTGCCTCTTTTAAATCTTTACGACCTTAAAAGTAACTAATCATTGATTGGTCTGTGCTCAGCTGCAATTAAAAGGATATTTTTTTTACTCTTAAAATGCAGAACTCCTTAGAGATTCTTGATCATCTGGATTTTATAACACATTTTATTGCTTTCTAAATATACTACCCTCATAAAGGAAGTAATTGGGTCTTCACAGTAATGCAAGCCCTTAATGTTCATCAAGTAAAGGAATGCAATATGGCAGTGGATGGTTGTGCCTTATTGTTGAGGATTGGGCAGATAAGAATTAATCTGAGATATGTTATTTGTAGGCCAACTTTGGTGACTTCTTCAACCAAGCCATGTTCAGTACAATGTGGTTTGATTCATGTTTGGAGTCTTCATAGTAAGACGATTTTGGTTTATGGCTTAGGGGCCCTTTTAATACACCGCGTAAGCGTCTACACGTGCCAAAATGGACTTACCGCTCGACTACCGCATGGCTCTTGTGGTAATTTCCTTTTTGGTGCTGCTCCAATACGCGCATCTGAAAAATATTTTTAGACCCGCGTAACAGATGCGCGCCAAGTGGCATTGGACGCATGTAGGTCATTACCGGCCAAATTCTTTACCACTAGGTGAACGGCTGGCGGTAAAGTCTGAGACCAAAAATGGACGTGCGGCAATTTTGATTTTGCCGCACGTCCATTTTCGTAAAAAAAAAAAACAGGCCTGTTTTACAGACGCGCTAAAAATTGGATGGGCGTGTGGCCAAAACCCACGCCTACACTACCGCAAGCCAATTTTCAGCGCACTTTTGTAAAAGGACCCCTTATTTCTTAAACATAAGTTTGATGTTTTGGCGTTGACTGAGACCTAGTTGAGGAACGGGTAGTCGGCGTATTTGACTAAGGCGTGTCCATCTACCTTTTCTAATTTTTTCTGTAATTTCTCCGGGAAATGTGGATGAGGTGTGACTCTCTTCGTTTAAAATGTCTTAAAATCAGACTGGGCGTCCCGATTTTCCTCAGTGTATCTGAAAGCATTGACGGTACAGGTTTTGGCAGTAGTCCCAGTTTATTATTTGTTTATTTGATGAGGCTCCATCGCTCTTCCTCCTATCATGAGGAGTTGAGTAAACTGTTGATAGAATTTAGTCTCCTTTCAGGAAAATTGATGCGAACATCCATTTGTAGGCTCGTTCGTCTTCATCAGGTCTTGTTTTTATTGTTGATTGAGGATTTAGGCTTTTCCATTCAATTGTCTAATCTGACTCACGTCGCTGGTGGTTGCCTGAATCTAGTAGCGACTAGTGTTCGCCCAAGAGTGCAGAGTTTTGTCGAAGTGGAACCTTGGACGGATCAATTTCTTTTTCCGGTCTATCTGGTGACTTTAGTGTCGGAGTCTGTGAACATTAAGCAAACTAGACTAATTCAGCCTTTGTCAGAGGTGAATAGGGATGAATTTACAGCGGCAATTGTAGCGCCTAAATCTATGGGCCTCTATTTACACCAACGAAAACATGGCGTAAATCCTGGTGTGTAGATTTAGGCACAGAAGGCCATACTTTATAACTACGCATGTAAATTTCAGAACACCTACGAAATGCCCATTCGCTGCCCATTACAATGCCCCTTTTTGTCTGTGCATGTTAGAAGTTAGGCACAGTGCATTATAGAATATGCTTAGCGAGTTGTGTGCGTAAATTCTAATTATTGCCAATTAGTGCTCATTATTGCCTGTTAAGTGCTGTTATCAATGCTAATTAGCGTGTTAGGCCAATTAAGGTATGCATGCTGTTATAGAATCCCATGGATTTCGGCATGGATTTCTAGGCACGCTATCCTGCTTATTTTCAAAGGAGAAGGGCGGCCATCTTCCGACACAAATCAGTAGATGGCCGGCCTTCTCCTAAGGCCGGCCAAATCGGTATAATCGAAAGCCGATTTTGGCCAGCTTCAACTGCTTTCCATCGCAGGGACGGCCAAAGTTCATGGGGGCGTGTCGGCAGTGTACCGAAGGCGGGGTGGGGGCGTGGTTAAGAGATGGCCATCCTCGGCCGATAATGGAAAAAAGAAGGGCGGCCCCGAGGAGCATTTGGCCGACTTTACTTGGTCCCTTTTTGTTCACGACCAAGCCTTGAAAAGGTGCCTGAACTGACCAGATGACCACCGGAGGGAATCGGGGATCACCTCCCCTTACTCCCCCACTGGTCACCAACCCCCTCCCACCCAAACAAAAAATAAAAAAACATTTTTTTGCCAGCCTCAAATGTCATATCCAGCTCCATCACAGCACTATGCAGGTCCCTGGAGCAGTTTTTAGTGGGTACTGCAGTGCACTTCAGGCAGGCAGACCTAAGCCCATCCCCCCCCCCACCTGTTACACTTGTGGTGGTAAATGAGAGCCCTCCAAAACCCACCCAAAACCCACTATACCCATATGTAGGTGCCCCCTGTTACCCTTTAAGGGCTATGGTAGTGGTGTACAGTTGTGGGGAGTGGGTTTTGGGGGGGCTCAGCACACAAGGTAAGGGAGCTATGCACCTGGGAGCAATTTGTGAAGTCCACTGCAGTGCCCCCTAGGATGCCTGGTTGGTGTCCTGGCATGTGAGAGGGACCAGTGCACTACAAATGCTGGCTCCTCCTACGACCAAATGGCTTGGATTTGGCCGGTTTTGAGATGGCCGCCATTAGATTCCATTATCGGCGAAAACCAATGTTGGTCATCTGTAAGGGCGGCCCAAATGTTGAGATTTGGCTGGCCCTGACCATATTATCGAAACGAAAGATGGCCGCCCATCTTCTTTCGATAATACGGTAGGGACGCCGCTTTACGGGTCGTCATTAGAGATGAGCGCCCTTATAGATAGGCGCACCCGTTTGATTATGCCCCTCTATGTTGAATCCAGGGGAAAATGTGTACGTTTATAGAATTAGGGAGAAAGGGCCTCCTTTATCTCAAAACACCATTTCAGAAATCCCCTGGGTCATGGGACCTTAACATGGTCCTTACATCTCTTATGAGGCTGGCATCTGAGCCAATTGATTTTTCCTTGCTTACGTATTTCACATAAGTAGAGAGGTGTGGTAGCCGTGCTAGTCCACTCTTAAAGGTTATCAATAGAAATCAAACAAAATAAAACATGGAAAAGAAAATAAGATGATACCTTTTTTTATTGGACATAAATGTATTAAGTTATGTCCAATAAAAAAGGTATCATCTTATTTTCTTTTCCATGTTTTATTTTGTTTGATTTCTATTGATAAGTATTTCACATAGAAAGTCCTCTTTCTGGTGGCAGCTACTGCAACCAGAATAAGTGAGCTCTTTGAGCTCATCACAAGTTTACTGAAAGTGGTAGCGCCTTTTCAGGTTAAGGAGGAAATAACACTTCCTACTTTCTGCCCAAAGCCTCAGAGGAATCCACGTGAGAAAGTCATCCACACTCTGGACTGTAAACGGGCTCTTGCTTCTACCTCAGAATAACTGGGTCCATCAGAATGGCTACACAGCTGTGTGTGTCTCCTTTGACGTAAACAGATTTGGCATTTCAGTTGCCAAGAAAACGTTAGCAAATTGTCTGGCGTCCTTCATTCCGTTGTATAATGAACAAGCTGGTGCTGTAGTCTCACCAAACTAAACAGAACCACTTCTGCGACTGTAGCTCTTCTGAGGTCTGCTTCTCTGGATACCAGTTGTAAATCAGATACCTGGTTGTTGTTTCATACATTTACAGCATATTATTGCTTGGATAAGTCCACAATACGTGTGTTTGATCGAGCTGTGCAGGCCAACCCATTGCTGTAATAAGAATAACCTTCAATTTGTATGAGATACAGTACTGATCTATCCTCAAAAAGTAATCACTTGAAAACCAATGATAGTCAGAAGTTCACATCTGTGTGTTGAAATACTGACTCACATTTTGTCGGGGGGGGGGGGGGGGAAACAAGTCGCATATACTTACTACTACTACTACTTATCTCTCCTATAGCGCTACAAGGCATACGCAGCACTGTACACCATACATGAAAAGACAGTCCCTGCTCAAAGAGCTCACAATCTAAATATGGAATGTTGCTAGTGGAATAGCAACATTCCATGTGGAATCTGAAATAGTAGCAACATTCCATGTTCCACTGCACTAACCACTAGGCTACTCCTCCACTAGAAACATTCCATGTAGAAGCCTGCCCTTGCAGATCAGCAATGCGGCCGCGCAGGCTTCTGTTTCTGTGAGTCTGATGTCCTGCAGGCCGCGTTGCTGATCTGCAAGGGCAGGCTTCTACATTACTACTACTACTACTTATCACTTCTATAGTGCTACAAGGCATACGCAGTGCTGTACACCATACATGAAAAGACAGTCCCTGCTCAAAGAGCTCACAATCTAAATAGGACAGACAGACAGACAGAACAACTAAGAGGTAAGGGAATTAAAGAGGTGGGGATAAAAGGGGACAGGGCAAGTGAGTAGTGGTTAGGAGTCAAAAGCAGCGTTAAAGAGGTGGGCTTTTAGCCTGGATTTGAAAACGGCCAAAGACGGGGCCAGACGTACAGGCTCGGGAAGTCTATTCCAGGCGTGAGGTGCAGCGAGATAAAAGGAACGGAGTCTGGAATTAGCAGTACAGGAATTCTCATGGGCTTTCACACAGCTTTTTATCCCTTATATCGGGGTATTTGCCCAGTGTCCTTTTGTAATCATTGACTGATCCCCCTCCTACCAAATTTAATATTTTCAATTTTTAATTTTTGATTATTACTTATATTTTTATATCCAAAAAGTGCTTACTGTGCACGCAACAGGCTCTCCAAATGGCACTTCATCCCGGTGCGAGGAATTATACACACTTCTCTAGGGCTCATGGCACCTACATTTTGGGTAGTTGGTCAATTTTCTCTTCCGTATCTTTGACAGCTATTGGCCTTGAGGAGGTGTCTGAACACTAATATGGATAGATATGGAGTCCCCAGTATTTTATCAGTCATCCAAAGACTGTAGATTTCCAGTTTATTTATATCACAGTCAAGACTTTAATACATATTTGTAAGAACGATAGGCAAAGTACGTTCAGCACAATGGAATACATGCTGATCAGCCCTTGTTATTTTGGTCTTCGGCCAAAACAGTATTGTGTGGAGACATAATAGCATTTACTAGTGCTCACAGTAAGCGTATAGCAGCGTGAATATTAAAATTAGAGGCCTAGATAAAGAAAGCTAAGTGCACTTATATCAAGCTGCCATCCCAGAGTAATAGAGATACATTACAGGTTACTCAGGTAGCGTTGAACTCAATGATTCACGAGCACACCTACTCTTCTGCAAAATATGACTTATGGTGGCAATAAAAATTGAAGCACCCGAATAAACAGCCAGACTTATCTATAATATCCAGTCTGTTTGTCCACCAACGAGACCCCGACAGGCACCTGTTTCACAGAACGCTTTATCAAGGGGTCACAGCTGGTCCTGTCTGCTGTACTGGTACTATCCTAAAAAAGAGAGAGAGCAAATTTTTCCCCCAGAAATTTTATTAAATTTTCATACAAAAACAAAATTGCAATGTAATGTAGAGAGTACAAAATACATAGACATATTGTGCATAGGGAGAAATAAACTAATTTAGTACATATGAGTCCATTATTGCAGAGTGTGTAAATAATCTTTAAGAGGTGACCATATTAGGTTCCTCTTGCTGACAGCTCCTACTAGATGTGCGGAAGCTAGTTCGTACTTGTAGTATAACAAAACAGTTTGCCACCAGAAATGCTCATTTAGCGAAGCTGAGTTTTTCCAGTTCACTAATATCATTTGCTGGCCTATTGTGATTAATGTATCAAGTAGCAAACTACAATGAA